>NC_134895.1:40203815-40228815 GCF_041734735.1 Babylonia areolata | reverse complement strand
AGCAGCCCGAATTTCACTCAGAGAAATCTGTTGTGACAAAAAGAAATACAAATATAAATACAAATACCTTGCCTAATGCACACGGCCGTGATACAGGGCACAGAACACTGTGTTACCTCAAACAAGAGGAATTAGGGTAGGTATGCCTAACTGCGAACAGCGTGTAATTGCAAAGGGTTTGTGTACTGCCTCACTTTGAAGCGTTCTCAACACTCACATTTCACAATTAAACGTCCGCTTCGACCTTGTTCTGATACCTTAATGAATCTTCATTTCCAAGAATCAGTCAAACATCGGCTATTTCCGCACTCTTTCTTCTCTTCGCGCACCACCACCGTCCAAGTTCTCAAACATGCTCTTACAATCTTTTAACAAGGGAATCAAGCAAGTATGACCTTGTTCTTTGACACAGTTTAAAAATGCTGATTTGACTGGATGCGTTGGATGAATCGTGCATTGCCAGTGCTGGGAGAATTTAAAAAGCATGTTGGTGACAAATCAAAACGCCAGTTTTGACAGGAATCTCCCAAATAGTGTCGTTTGCAATTAGACCACAAGGTATTTTGGCGTGAGTGTATTTGCGAACGATGTTTCACAGTTACTGAGTGCTCTCAAAAGGATGTGTTTGTGTGCGGTGTGTGTGTGTGTGTGTGTGTGTGTGTGTGTGTGTGTGTGTGTGTGTGTGTGTGTGTGTGTGTGTGTGTTAAAATGTGAGTTTGTGTGTGCATGTGTGAACAAAACCAACAAAACGGTCTGGTGCTATGTTCCATTAATAAGTTTAACGAATTCAAGACCTGCTTCTGTTTTCATTGTCCACATGTACTCAAATTCATCGTTCGGAGTTAGACTTGCCCGTTCGCATTTACCCTCGGACACCTCAGCTATTTCAACAGTTGAAAAAAGCGTTGAAAAGAAGGAGTAGACGAAACTTTCCTGGTGCAACCAATCGGGGTAATCCTTCAAAAACAGGAGAGCTACATTTGAAAGGTCCATCGACCTGTTATCTGTACGGAACACACGTTGAGCTGGTGGCGTCGAGTGGGCCGTTCGTATTTAGGCCTACCTACACTATCACAGCATAAACTGGGGTTGTATACTAGAATATGACATTATTAGATATATAATTATTCTCATCAAAGTTTCGTTTATCTGCAAGAAAAAGCATTTCCGTGTGTTTCTCTGACAAGGCGCTGCAAGCAGGCAGTTATAGATATTGATGAGTTTTCAAACGTTAAGCCTTATGTTTCATGGGATCTACATAAAAAAAAATCATTGCTCATACCATGGATATAACTCCACATGGTATTGTTGTGGTTGTTGTGTTGTTGACATTTCTGCTATGCATGACAGAATGGCGGACAGTTGTGTGTGCGTATGTACACAGACACAGGCACGGATACAGACAGACAGGCAGACAGATAGATTCACAGACGCACAAACACATAGACTTTTTTTCTTCTTCTGCTGCTTTTTCTTCGTTCTTGGGCTGCGATTTACCACGCTCACGCGTATATACACGATTGAGCTTTTACCGGTATGACCGTTTTTGACTCACTTGTGTAAACAAAGTGAGTCTATGTTTTAACCCGGTGCTCGGTTGTGTGTGCGTGTGTGTGTGTGTGTGTGTGTGTGTGTGTGTGTGTGTGTGTGTGTGTGTGTGTGTGTGTGTGTGTGTGTGTCCGTGGTAAACTTTGACATTGGCATTTTCTCTGCAAATACTTTGTCAGTTGACGCCAAATTAGGCATAAAAATAGGAAAAATTCAGTTCTTTCCGGTCATCTTATTTAAAACAATATTGCACCTCTGGGATGGGCACAAAAAAAAAAAAAAAAAAAAAATGAAGCCCAATTATATGCAAACTGCATTTACTGTTATATTTATATTTTTTGTATTCTCTAAACTTGGCACTTTGATCTGATATTCTGACCCAACAACAAGAGCAGTCATTATTATCATTTTTTGTTCAAACAGGAACTTCTTTTGCTAAGCATGGAAGTTTTATTTATTTTGCAAACGTTTTGGTGCAATAGTAAAAAAAGGGAAATTACTCTGTAATTAATGCTAGGGGAGTTAATTTGCCTTAAACTGATCTTTCTCATCTTAAACATTACATTTTGAAATTATACTCAATACATAAAAAGCTTGTGTGTTTTACTCTCAGTCACAAGTGAGTCTTGAAGGCCTTGTTTTACTTGTCTCCGTCATGTAGGCAGTACATGCTGGGAGCCTGGGGCGTGGGGGGTGGGGGGCGGGGGGCGGGGGGCGGGAGGACATGTCGGTATGTTCTTGTTTCAATAACCCACCGAATGCTGCTGACATGGATTGCGGGATCTTTAACGCGCGTATTTAAATCTTCTGCACGCTTACACACACTAGCAGGTCTGCAACATCTGCTGACCTGGGATATCGGGGGAAGAAAAAAAAAAAAAAAAAAAATCACCCTTTACCCACCAGGCGCCGTGACATGGGATTTCAACCCGGGACCTTCAGATTGAAAATTCAACACTTTAACCACTGGGCTGTTGCTCTCCCCGTGAGACACGAAGACAAGGCAAAGGGATCGAATCCTATAACCCATGCCCCCCCACCCCCTACCCCCCTACACACACACACACACCCCACCCCCCTTTACAGAGGTGTCGTGTACATTAGAGCAATGTTTGCGAAGCCCTCCTGCGATAAGGGAAGTCTAGGAAAAAAACGAGAGCCGATATCCTTTTACCAATTAACAGTGACGTGGACAAAGGGGTGACGTGCGACTGAAAGGAAGAAGAGAAAAGAAAGAAAGAAAGAAAGAAAGAAGAGAGAGAGAGAGAGAGGGAGGGAGACAAACAAAACGGAATAAAGAAAGAGAGAAGAAACAGAGAGAGAGAGAGAGTGAGGTAGACAGATAGACAGAGAGAGGGAGGCACACAGAGAGAGAGAGGAGAGAGACAGAGAGAGAGACAGAGGCACACACACAGAGGGAGACAGAAACAGACAGGGAGAGAGGGAGGCAGAGAAGAGAGAGAGTGAGAGAGAGACAGAGAGAGACAGAGAGAGGGAAGCAGAGGAGAGAGAGAGAGAGAGAGAGAGAGAGAGAGAGAGGGAAGCAGAGGAGAGAGAGAGAGAGAGAGAGAGAGAGAGAGAGAGAGAGAGAGAGAGAGAGAGAGAGAGAACAGCCGAAAGAACGAGCGAACTTTTTAATGAGGGGAGTATATATACATCCAGCCCTAGGGGCAAAGAGAAAATGAAATCAAAATATTCACAAAATTAACGACGAGAGACAGACAGACAAACAGAGAGACATACAGACAGACAGAGACAGAGATAGGATACAGAGAGAGAGAGAGAGAGAGAGAGAGAGAGAGAGACAGAGACAGAGAATGGAGACAGAGAGAGAGAGAGAGAGGGCGTGAGACTGGGGGTGGGGTGAGGGATGGTGAGGGCGGGGTGGTGGTGGGGGGGGGGGGGGGAGGGATAGGCAAGAGAAATCAAGCCTTATGCCACCCATCCCTTAAAACAAAAACAGAACATTGAAGAAAACCTTAAACATTAACAAGCAAATAATATACGACATTTCCAAATGATACGTATGTTCAGGGACAAGAAGGGAATAAATGAGTAAATGGGTGAATAAATGAATGAATATATGGATGAATGAATGGCAGAATGAATGAATGAATGAATGAATGAATGAATGGTAGAATGAATGGCTGAATGAATGAATGAATGATTGAATAATTTTCATTTTCTGATGGTAATAAGTTATAAGTATACATTTTCTTTTCATACAGCCCTCAAGAGAGAGAGAGAGAGAGAGAGAGAGAGAGAGAGAGAGAGAGAGAGAGAGAGAGACAGACAGAGACAGAGACAGAGACAGACAAAAAAATGAGTCAGAAAGAGATAGAGAGACAGAGAGAGAGAGAGAGAGAGAGAGAGAGAGAGAGAGAGAGAGAGACAGAGACAGAGACAGAGACAGACAAAAAAATGAGTCAGAAAGAGATAGAGAGATACAGAGAGAGAGAGAGAGAGAGAGAGAGAGACAGAGACAGAGACAGAGACAGAGACAGAGACAGACAAAAAAATGAGTCAGAAAGAGATAGAGAGATAGAGAGAGAGAGGGGGGAACAGGGTGAAATGGACAGTTTGAGGAATCATTGACAATAGTTTCTTTTAGCTGTTGCACAAAGGGGCAACGTGCAGTCCGATCTGCCAACTAAAATAAATCAGAAACAAAACACGAACTGAATGAAAGAAGCACTCACTTCACGGCACCACCCGAGTTGTGACTGCAGTCTCCTGTCTCTGCGGCTGCCTTCACCTCTACACCCCATCTCGCTCACTACGATCGGCTTCGGATCCACTCCGTTTACGCATACCCAGATTCAAACACTCGACTGTTGGCCGCCGTTCTTTCTCTGTCTCTGGACCTTGCAATTGGAATGAACTTCCTCTTTCGCTTCGTCAAGTCTCCACACTCAGCTCTTTCAAGTCTGGCCTTAAAACCCACCTCTTCCCAAAATAGCCTCCTTTGCCTGCCTCTTCCTTGTCTTTAGTTTCTACAGTTTTAGAGCTATATAAATACCATTATTATTATTATAAAAATAAGAACATACATGTCGAATTATGTTTATAAGAGAAAAACAAAACCACTGCAACGGAAGTTATTTGCTGAATCTCTCCTATTATTCAATTGTGTGATGCAGACCAACAACTCACTCTCTAAGAGCAAAACTGCATCATCAGCCAGTCATGAAATAAATAAATAAATAAATCGGTAAAATACACAATAAATAATAATTCATGTCGTCTACACCAAACGCTTGTTCCGTTTTGAACAATGTAAAACAAGATAGCACAACATACGTCTCCATGTTTTACGTTTCTCGTAAAGTTTAATCACTTTCCACTTTTTCGCCTTCGGTTCTCAAGGAGGCGTCACTGCGTTAGGACAAATCCTTGTATGGCCACACCACATCTTCTATGCAGATGCCTGACCAGATTTGCCACCCAGTGCACGAGTCAGGTCTTGAGTGCATGCATATCATATTTCTGCACCTTTCAGAGTGGATTTCTTCTACATAATTTTGACAGAGGACATCGCTTATGCTACCACAGATGGAGTGATGGCCTAGAAGTAACGCGTCCGCCTAGGAAGCGAGAGAATCTGAGCGCGCGCTGGTTCGAATCACGGCTCAGCCGCCGATATTTTCTCCCCCTCCACTAGACCTTGAGTGGTGGTCTGGACGCTAGTCATTCGGATGAGACGATAAACCGAGGTCCCGTGTGCAGCATGCACTTAGCGCACGTAAAAGAACCCACGGCAACAAAAGGGTTTTTACTGGCAAAATTTTTGTTGAAAAATGCACTTAGATAGGAAAAACGCAGGAAAAAAAGAAAAAAAGAAAAAAAGAAAAGAAAAAAAAGGGTAGCTCTGTAGCATAGCGATGCGCTCTCCCTGGGGAGGGGGAATAGGGGTGGGGTTGAAGGGGGGTGGGGGGGGGGAAGGAGGGAGGTTCGAGGGTCGAGGTTCCCTTAGATGGATACTTCAGTACTAAACGTAGAAAGTGATGGTATACTATCAACATCTGATAAAGTTATGTCACTTGACGGGCGCAATAGCCGAGTGGTTAAAGAGTTGGACTTTCAATCTGAGGGTCCCGGGTTCGAATCTCGGTAACGGCGCCTGGTGGGTAAAGGGTGGAGATTTTTACGATCTCCCAGGTCAACATATGTGCAGACCTGCTAGTGCCTGAACCCCCTTCTTGTGTATACGCAAGCAGAAGATCAAATACGCACGTTAAAGATCCTGTAATCCATGTCAGCGTTCGGTGGGTTATGGAAACAAGAACATACCCAGCATGCACACTCCCGAAAACGGAGTATGGCTGCCTACATGGCGGAATAAAAACGGTCATACACGTAAAAAACCACTCGAGTGAACGTGGGAGTTGCAGCCCACGAACACAGAAGAAGAAGAAGAAGAAGAAGAAGCTATGCCATTTATATCATGTATTTCTGCACTGTATTTTACTAAAAGGGTACGTGTCATATTATTCTCTGCAATGAAATAAAAGATGTTTTTCCTTATCTTAACCATTTGAAAACAAGGGGCATATAGATTCTGCAGATACGTTTCAATAAAGTTATATTCATTTGATATAAACCTAAAGTTTGCGGGTTTTTTTTTAATTTTTTTTTAATTTTTTATAAATCTTGCCATGTTATGAAGGTGCCACTTATTTGTTTCCACACGAAAGTATTTCACTGGCTAGAATACGTTTCAACTGATTTTTTTTTTCTGCTATATATGCGAGTGCCAGATTCTTTGAAAGCATTCTATAAGCCGCTGTTTGAATCCTGACGAAGAGACTGGGTTTTTTTTTCATTTCCTTTATTTTATACTCTAAGAAGACCACACTATTCCAAACCCATTTCTCACTTTTCTGAAATCAGATACCTAGTACATATTGAGAGACTGAACGAAAGATGCACACACACACACACACACACACACACAACACACACACACACACACACACACACACACACACACACAGATACAGACAGACAGACAGACAGACAGACAGACAGACAGAAGGACAGCACCTTTTTCAGGACCGCGATCAAAGAAGTCCACGGACCAGCCTTGTGTTGACGCGGCCGGCAGCTGTTGAATTAACTGGTCAGAAACAACATCCACCCTGATCCCTCTCAGCCATCACCCCCCCCCCCACCCTGTCCCTTCCTTCTCTGCCCCCCAACTCCCCCCATCCCCTCTTCCCTCCCTGCCTTTGCCCTCCCCCCCACCCCCAAGAACCCTCCCCTCCCCAACACCACCCCTACCTTCGCCTTCTTCCATGACTGGTCTTTGAGGACGAGTTCCATTACGTTTTCCACTGTCCAGCCTTTGAAGAAGCAAGAAAACAATCCATAATTTAATTTCCTATAAATATCTTAGAATTGAAATCCCAGTCTTCTGAGTGAAATTCCATTCATTATTCAAGAGTAGAAACACACGTTTGTTGACCCGTTTCATCTAATCATTTTTTTTTCTAACATACAAATCCTAATGAACGCATTCTGATCGTCTCAACAAAGTGCATCTATCCGAGTCGACTTATACACAAAGTACATCCTCTCTCTCCCTCTCCCCCCCCCCCCTCTCTCTCTGTCTATCTATCTCTCTGTCACACACGCACACACACACACACACACACACACACACACACACACACACACACACACACACACAACACACAACAGAGAGAGAGAGAGAGAAACTCACATGCACTCGTGCACACCGAAAACAACATCGAAACAACAAGCCACAGTGTATATCGTCCTCAATACAAGCATGTGATAATCCATCATTCGGCTGGTCATATATATATATATATATATATATATATATATATATATGATAGTCAGTCGTGTCCGACTATGACCATCGGAACAGCAGAGGAGGCAACTGCTGTTCCGACTATTTGGGCTAGAATTTGATTTTTGTGGAGAGTGTCTTGCCCAAGTTACATCCCCACTCTCTCTCTCGGCCAAGAGGGTTTTAGGACAGTCGGCGTTGGGATGGTTCCCAAAGGCCAACTAACCCCCCAAGGCTGCAGCACTTAGAGCCAGTGCAAATTTACCTCCTAGTTTGAGAGTCATAGTCCTTCACAAAAGACTAAGCTGTAAATGATCTCCCATTGACTAGAGAAACCAGTGATAATACAGCTCTCACTTTGCTGTTGGCCCAAATGTAAACTTATGTCAATCTGTGATATAAGCCGAGTGTTGGGCCATCGCTGGTCAACAGGGTTGCTGAACACGGCCGACACATTTTAACTGTCTCCCTAAGAACGACACAAGAGGCCATGATGGCTGCGTTTAGCCGGCGCTGACACCACGAAAATGTTACAAGCACAGTGATCCAGAACTGAAGGGATGGATGAAGACAACGAATCCTGCATTTTTAACGACGAAAGCTACAGGCTTGGCTATTCACACACCCATTGGCATTAGATGGGATCTATGGGGGTGCGGGGGGGGGGGGGGGGGGGGGGGGGACGAGGGGGGGGGAGGAGGGGGAGAAAGGGAAACAACTGGTCGTTCCGGTGAATAATCAGACAAAAACGTGTGAATTGTTCCACACATTCGGTCTGTAACCCAAAGTATAGCGTATTGGGCTATCGCCGTTGTATGTAAATTCTTCAAGTAGGTCAATATCAGTTCGGTATATGGGTTTGCGTATATGATCAACCGATATTTGTCAGGCAGGTCTATGAATCAATATTCAGAGGTATTCGGATTGATGGCTTTTCCTTTCTGTGTTTGAACTGCACCAGCGGTAAAGTTTGCAAGTGATTAGATGAAGTCTGTATCTGCACATCAAAATGTGCCCGCTGCATTATGATGTTTTGTCATGTTGAATCTGTCAAACAGGTCACATGTCAAACGTGAACCATCAAATGTAAAACGTTCCATTCCCTACTGTCAAACAGATCGTCTGAGCACGTAGCGTTTGCAGAAATATCTGTATCAGACAGAAGGAGGTAGAGAGAGAGAGAGAGAGAGAGAGAGAGATTTCAATTCAATTTCAATTTCAGTATCGCAAGGAGGCGTCTCTGAGCCGCATTCGGACAAATCCATATACGCTAAACCATATCAGCTAGGCAAATGCCTAACCAGCAGAATAGCCCAAACGCGCTTAGTCAGGCCTTGAGAGCATGCATATTATTATCTTCTTCTTTTTCTGCGTTCACTCGTATGCACACGAGTGGGCTTTTACGTGTATGACCGTTTTTACCCCGCCATGTAGGCAGCCATACTCCGTTTTCGGGGGTGTGCATGCTGGGTATGTTCTTGTTTCCATAACCCACCGAACGCTTGACATGGATTACAGGATCTTTAACGTGCGTATTTGATCGCTTGCATATTCACACGAAGGGGGTTTCAGGCACTAAGCAGGTCTGCAATATGTTGACTGGGAGATGGTAAAAATCTCCACCCTTTACCCACCAGGCGCCGTCACCGTGATTCGAACCCGGGACCCTCAGATTGACAGTCCAACGCTTTAACCACTCGGCTATTGCGCCCGTCGCATATTATCATATTTGTTTGCCTTTCAAAGTGGATTTCTTCTACCGAATTTTGCCAGAAGACAACACTCTTGTTGTCATGACTTACTTACTTATTCCTCTTGATTCCTTGGGGAACATAGGGCCGCAACAACACTCCTCCAACGCACCCGGCTCTGGCTGGTCTTCTTCAGTTCAGCCCACGTCATTCCGGCCGCCCTTGTCTCTGCCTCAATGCTTCTCCGCCAGGTCTGCTTCGGACGGCCAACTTTCCTTTTTCCCCTGTGGGTTCCAATCAAGAGCCTGTCTTGTGATGTTTGTTGCAGGCTTGCGTAGTGTTTGGCCCTATCCATCCCCATTTCCGTTTCTTGATTTCCGTCTCCAGTGGGGCCTGTTTTGTCATGTTCCAAAGTTCTTCATTGGAGACAACCTCTGGCCATCTGATGTTCAGGATGTTTCTTAGACATCTGTTGGTGAATGTCTGAAGCTTGTGGGTGCTGGTCTTTGTCACTCTCCACGTCTCTGAGCCATAGAGTAGAACCGACTTCACGTTGGTGTTAAAAATCCGGATCTTGTTGCGGATTGAGAGGGCTGTCGATCTCCCAGATTGGTCGAAGGGTGTTGAAGGCGTTGTCTTGCTTTGTTGATACGGCTCTTGATGTCTTCGTCCGTCCCCCCGTCTTTGCTGAACAACACTGCCTAAGTAGACAAACTTGTCAACCTCCTTGATGTTTCTTGGTTGGTAGTTGCACTGGATCTTGCTTCTTGTTGTTGACCCTCATGACCTCTGTTTTCCCAATGTTGATTTGGAGTCCAGTCTTCTCAGCTTCTTCTGCACACGACATAGTTTCTCTGTGCATCTTGCTGCCTGTGGGAGAGAAGACTTATGTCATCTGCGAAGTTAGGTCCTCCAGCTGTTTAGTGAAAAGTCCCACTGATGCCTGTCCTCGATCTGCTGTAGACTGCCTCATGACCAGTCAACCACCATCAGGAAAATGGTCGGTGAGAGCAAACAACCCTGACGGACGCCGGTTTGCACACTGAAAGGTTCCGTCAGTTTCCCGTCGTGGATCACTACTGACAGGTGGCCGTCTTCGTACATTTGCTGGATGATGCTTACAAACTTGGTGGAAATCCATAGTGGTACATCAGTCTCAGATGACATCTCGGTCGACACTGTCAAAAGCTTTTTGAAAGTCGACAAAGACTGTGTACAGGGGGGTCTGCCACTCAGGGACTGCTCGATGATGATGCGCATGGTTGCGATGTGATCCGTGCACGAGCGATCTTGTCGGAAGCCTGCTTGTTCGTCCCGAAGTGTCTTGTCCAAGCGATCTTCAGTCTCTCAAGAATGATTCTGCTCAGTACCTTGCCCGGAATAGACAACAGCATGATTCCCCGCCTGCTGTGCAGGATGAAAGGTCCCCTTTCTTTGGCAGCTTTACAAGATGTCCTCTTTTCCAGTCTTTTGGCACTCGCTCCTGTTCCCAGATCTTGCAAGGAGAGGGTTGCAGCATCTCAGTTGAAGTCTGGATGTCGGCCTTCAGAGCTTCAGGTGGAATTCCATCTGGGCCGGCTGCCTTTCCTGACTTGAGGGACTTGATGGCCTTGACGATCTCGGTCTTGCTGAGGGTGGGTTGGTGTTGATGTCGAGGAGCTGGGTAGGTGGGGCGGGATGTCTGGTGGGGCGGGTGGTGCTGGTCGGTTGAGCGTTTCTTTGAAATGCTCCGCCCATCTGTCTGCTGTTCTTCGCCAAGGATGGTTGTTTCCGTCTTTGTCCTTGACGGGCCGGCTTGGGGTTGCTGTTTTTCCCGGAGAGTGTCCTGGTGATCTCATACAGGCGCTTCATGTTCCGCTGACCTGCTGCACTCTCAGCTTCTGTTGTCAGTTCCTCGATGTAGGTTCTTTTATCTTTTTCGACTTCACTTTACTGTCGGTTCGTCTCCCAGTACTGTGCTTGTAGCTCATGTCTCTCGGCTTGATCTTGTGTGCAGTTGATCTGGTCTTTCAAATGCTTCTCTCAGTGATGAGTGTCCAGGCTGTCTGTTGATAGCACTCTTTGTGCTTCTCGTATTCTTGCTCAGGACTGTTTTGCAAGTTTGTTGTCCAGGTCTCTCGAAGACTGTGCCAGTGTTCTTCTATTGAGTCCTCTGGGAGTTGGAAAGCACACTGAACTTGTTCCTCAATTCAATCTTGAACTCTTTCTGCTTTGAGTTTCTCCTTCAAGCTGTGCACGTTGTACTTGTGCGATGGTCTTGCGGCCTGGTCGTTGTAGGCCTTCAGCTTGGTTTTGAGTGCTGCCACAACCAGGTGGTGATCCGATGCTGCGTCTGCGCCGCGCTTTACCCTGACGTCGTGCAGGCTTCGTCTCCACTTACGACCGATGGTGATGTGGTCGATCTGGTTCTCGGTCTTGCCGTCAGGGAAACCACGTGGTCTTATGGATGGTCTTGTGGGGAAACAAGGTGCCTCCAATGACCAGGTCTTTGAAGGTGCAGAACTCCATGAAAAGTTCTCATTCTGTACTCCAGTGCCGTGTCTGCCCATGATGAGCTCTCTGTTTGTGTTGTCGGCGCCTACCTTGGCATTCAGGTCTCCCATGAGGATCTTCATATCTCTTTTGGGTGTCTTGTCTATGACTGCTTGGACTTGTTGGTAAAAATCATCCTTCTCTTCGATGACTGCCACGTTGGTAGGGGCGTAGCACTGAATGATGGTAACTTTCCTGCCCTTTGAATTGAAGCGTGCTGTGAGGATCCTTGTTGACATAGGCTCCCAGGACAGCAGTGCTCGTGTGGCTTCGGGTGTCATCAGCAACGCTACTCCGTGGGTGTGGGGTTGGCCTTCTTCCTGTCCAGAGTGGATGATGGTGTCTCCACTTACTAGTTGCGTTCTTCCTGATCCTGTCCATCTTGTCTCACATAGGCCTAGAATCTTCAAGTTGTACCTTTGCATCTCACGACAGACTTGAGCTGTTTTGCCTGTCTCGTATAGGGTTCTGATGTCCAGGTCCCTATCCTGGTTTTGGCCTTGGTCGTCAGAAGAGTTGTCGGCGCACTGGCTTCCCAAGGGCTTTCACCCAGCTCGCGTCATGGGCTCTACCCAGAGAGTACCCCTCCTGGACCAAGCAGTTCTCAGAGTTTGTTGTTGCAGTTTCTGTAACAGTCTTCTTTTTACAGAACCGGGTTGTTAGCTTAATTCAAACCCCCAACCTGGAGGACCAGTGGGTACTATTCGTCTGGTCTCTACCCTTTGACCTGTCTGACTTGGGTGGCCCTACCAGGAGACGAATCTCCCGCCAGCATAGCTCTCAGGGTTATTGAGACACGCAAGCCCCCCAACCACGGCAAGGTTGCACCCACTGGGAGGCTTGTTGTCATGGCTTCTTTTTTTTTCCAGTGCGCACAGTTCGTGCTGCACACGGGACCTCGGTTTATCGTCTCATCCGATTGAATAGAGGCTCAGTTTGATTTTCCAGTCACACTTGGGAGAGAGGGCTAGAACAGGATTCGAACCCAGACCCTCACGGACTTGGCGAATGAGCGCCTTTACCATTCTGCAGAGAGAGAGAGAGAGAGAGAGAGAGAGAGAGAGAGGGGGGGGGCGGGAGTGTGTGGGTGGGGTGGGGGGTGGGGGACAGACGCAGTGAGAAAGACAAAACACAAGCGGACAGACAGAGAGACAGACAGATGAATAGAGAAAGAGAGCAGCAGAGACAGAGCAAGACCGAGACAGAACGCATCTGTTCCCTTTTACACCTCGCGGTCCCTCCAGTACACGTGATCCAGTTAACAGTTGAGGATTCTCAGACCCTCAGACGTATCCCTTTGATTCCTGGAACGAACTGCACTCCCCCCTCCCCACCTTGTTCAGCGCCCCCCCCCCCCCCCCAACCCCCCCCCCCCCATCTCCCGTCCTCTCTTCCTCTGAAGCTTCACTGCTGTTACCCGGAATAGTTGCATACCACACCATCATGGCAAAGTCGCTTCACGGGCACAATAGCCGAGTGGACAACGCGCCTCGTGGGTAAAGAGCGGAGATTTTTTTTTTTTCGATCTCCGTTCATTTCGTTTATCTATTTATAATCTGTTCATCTAAGATGATGAAATTAGACTCAATTTTCGATCTCCCAGATCAACATATGTGCAGACCTGTTAGTGCCTGAACCCCGTTCGTGTGTTTTCGCACGCAGATCAAATACACACCTTAAAGATCCTGTAATCCATGTGAGCGTTCGGTGGGTTATGGAAACAAGAGCATACCCAGCATGCACATCCCCGGAAACGGAGTATGGCTGCCTATATGGCGGGGTAAATAAACAAAACGGTCATACACGTAAAATGTTACGTGTCTGAGCGCCCAATGGCAGCCGTCGGTCTGCTCTTCCCAGGTAGGGAGCCTGTTACGCAAATGACCCCGTGTTTGTAAAGCGCTTAAAGCCTGGCAGGCGCTATATAAATATCTATATCATATGCGTATATCCTTAGTTAACCCTCTTCGTGCAGAGTGGCACGTACATTAGGCCTCATATGCGTATTTCCTTAGTTAACCCTCTCCGTGCAGAGTGACACGTATATTAGGCCGCTAACAGAGATCTCCACATCTACCACTTTCTGCTGTCAAAGCTAGCTTCCCGCAAGGTATAGCGTTCTCCTTCAGTTCTTTATTCAACCGTTCTGCGTCACGTCTTGGTCTTCCTGTCAGTTGTTTTTCCATCCGGTCTCCAGCAACGAGCTGATGTTGGAAAGAAACGCTTCTGGCTATACTCTTGATTTGATTAATCAATCAAGGACGCGTCCTACTCCCTCGCCATTTTCCTCGCTTGACCTCGCAAGTCCTGAAAAAAAAGAGTGTTGTGGACTGGAGATGTTACTAACGGAAAGAAGACAAATTGTTTACTTAAATAAAATATTAAGGGTATATGTATGTTAAGGGCATTAAGCAAATCAGTACAAAATAATGCAAATCAAGTCACTTTTTTCAATTGTGGTACATGTCGAAAGACACACTCTGACCAAAAGAGCATTGTTTATATTATCCTAGAAATAACACAATCCACCTAATCCTGATGACTTCCAAACACACACACACAAAAAAAGAACAAAAACAAGGGTTACGGTGGACACGAATTTCAGAAAACGAAACGAAAGGTGGGTTAGGAGGGTGGGCGGGGAATCACAGTCGTCACCAGCAGTTACCCGAAAGGCAGCGACTCATTTTAAGTCTGGCCTAAAATCTCCGGTCTGTCCCTTTCATGTTTGGCCCTCTCTTGTAGGATTTCCGCACGTCGTTCTTATTTATTTATTTATTTATTTATTTTTGTCATTCACGTTGCCGTTTTAGAGTCAGGCGGCGATTAGTGTCAGAAGTGCTAAAGGGCATGTCACAAAGCCTCCCGAATGACGCATGGATTTTTCTGTGAAAGATCGATTCCCTTTACGAAATAAAGAAAGTTATCCCTTTTTGAGAGGGGGTAGGAAGAGAAGGAGCAGGAGAGAGAGAGAGAGAGAGAGAGAGAGAGAGAGAGAGAGAGAGAGAGGGGGGGGGGGGTTAAGTCATTTGCAGCATGGGCACGATGATTTTGAAAACTGAGGAACATTTTTAGCGGTGGTGTGTTTTTTTTTCATTTAAAGAACAGTAATCATATGCTACGGTTTGGTAGTAAAGGAATTTATAACTTCATATGCGGCAACGAGAAGAAGCAGATGTATACTTGTGTACATACAAAATAATGACAGTTCGGTTTGTAAACCTCCGCAATTTTGAACCGAGTTATTTGTTTTGGACACAATTTTGCAAAAAACAACAACAAAAAAACAACAAAAAAGAAACAACAACAACAACAACAAAAAACAAAAACAAAAACAAAAACAAAAAAACAAAACAAACAAAAACAAACAAACAAAAACAACAACAACCCCCCCAAAAAACAACAACAACAAACAAACAAACAAAAACAAAATAAAAAAACAAAACAACAACAACAACAACATGATCAAATAGTCCACGTATCTTTTGAGCTGTGCGATATGATATATCTATCTATCTAGATAGACACACAGATATCCATATCCAGCGTTTGCCGTTTCCGCTACAACAAACAAGAGCTAGGGGTGTTGTGTGTGTTGTTGATACCATGTACTCATCGATAGTTCTGCCTTTCTGTCTATCTGACTTGCCGTTTTCGCCACAACAAACAAGAGCTGGTAGTGTTGTGTGTGTGTTGTTGATACCAAGTCATGGTGTACTCATCGATAGTTCTGCTTATCTATCTATCGATCTAACTTGCTGTTTTCGCCACAACAAACAAAAGCAGGAGTGTTGTGCGTGTTTTGATGATACCGTGTACTCATCGATAGTTCTGCTTATCTATCCATCTAACTTGCCGTTTTCGCCACAACAAACAAAAGCCAGGAGTGCTGTGTATGTTGTTGATACCAAGTAATGGTGTACTCATCGATAGTTCTGCCTTTCTGTCTATCTAACTTGCCGTTTTCGCCACAACAAACAAAAGCCAGGAGTGCTGTGTATGTTGTTGATACCAAGTAATGGTGTACTCATCGATAGTTCTGCTTATCTATCTATCGATCTAACTTGCTGTTTTCGCCACAACAAACAAAAGCAGGAGTGTTGTGCGTGTTTTGATGATACCGTGTACTCATCGATAGTTCTGCTTATCTATCCATCTAACTTGCCGTTTTCGCCACAACAAACAAAAGCCAGGAGTGCTGTGTATGTTGTTGATACCAAGTAATGGTGTACTCATCGATAGTTCTGCTTATCTATCTATCTATCTGTCTAACTTGCCGTTTTCGCCACAACAAACAAGAGCTGGTAGTGTTGTGTGTGTGTGTTGTTGTTGATACCATGTACTCATCGATAGTTCGCCCACACCAGACTACTGCTGGAAACGCCTGCCTCGCCAGAAAGAAAACACACACACACACACACACACACACACACACACACACTCACTCACACTCACACACATGCACACAAACCACAACAACAACAAAATAACAGAGGGATTGGTTGGAGCCTCAAATGGCGGAGGAAGTGTAAAGAAACGGGAGTGAGAAATGAAATATCCGCTTCATTGTCCTCGCCCGCGAGTGCTCGGCCGAGTGTTGACTGGCTTTAACTTGAAGGGAAGGCTGGCCCGTGGTGAGCTTTTATATTTATTATTCTCGGCCTTATGCGTGCGTGCGTGAGTGGTGTGGGCTTCTTGTTGTGCTTGGGTGATCTTTGTGGCTGTTCCTTAGTTAGCTGCTCTCTGTCTGTCTGTCTGTCTGTCTGTCTGTCTGTCTGTCTTCTCTCTGCCATTACCTTTCTCTGTCTCTCATTTTTCTCTCTCTCGCCTTTCCGCCACTGTCTGTCTCTCTGTCTTACTCTCTCTCTCGCTTTGCCAATGTCTTTCTCTGTCTCTGTCTCTATGTTTATTCTCTCTGTCTGTCTCTCTGTATGTGTGTGTGTGTGTGTGTGTGTGTGTGTGTGTGTGTGCGTGTGCGTACGTGCGCTTTAACCACTCGGCTATTGCGCCCGTCATGTGTGTCACAGCACTTAGGAGTTAGTTACACTGAGAATGTGATTGTGATTAATGCTGGGAAAATGTGTGTGTGTGTGTGTGTGTGTGTGTGTGTGTGTGTGTGTGTGTGTGTGTGTGTGTGTGTGTGTGTGTGTGTGTGTGTGTGTGTGTGTGTGTGACTGACTCAATTTTTTTCTCTCTCTCTTTGTTGGAGTCCTCTGTGCTCTTCTGAATCGCTCTATGCCTCTGTTTGCCTGTCTGTCTGTCTGTCTCCATGCGCTCTCCCGGCTTTCATTGAGCACTCCCTCTATCCACCTTTCTGTATGCGTGGGTGTGCGTACCGTGCATGCTCATACTCATAAACGCACGCGCGCATATTTAGACACTTGCATAAAGACAGACACAGAAACATACACACAACAACAACAACAACAATAATAATGATAATAATAATGATATGATGATGATGATGATGATGATGATGATAAAGCAATAATAATAGTCATAGTAAAAATGAGGAGAAGAAGAAGGAGAAGAACAAGAAGAACAAGATCAAGAACAAGAAGAATGGTAATAGAATAACGCACACACGCACGCACATAATGGATTCAACCATAATCACCATTCTGTTTTGCATCGTGTGACTGTTTTTTTTCTTCTCTTCCAGCTCACAACTATTTCCAGCTTCAAGACCAAGGGAAGCATGGCACAGAACGGTCGAAACAGAACTGAATGAGAATGAGAACGTGTGGGGGTGGGGGTGGGGGTGAGGGGAGGGGGGATGGACTGCCTAAGGATACGTTCACATTAATCCTAGCCAGTTGCTGAAAGCAAGTTGCCGTCAGCACAGCAACACACACACACAACACACACACACACACACACACACACCACACACACACACACACACACACACACACACACACACACACACACACACACACACACACACGCACACACACACACACACACATACATACATACATACACACACGCACACCCAGTTGCTGTCAGCTAGAAACAATACGGCGCTCTACAGACGGAACAAACAAATAGTATTGGGATTCACACCACTAATATTTGTATTTCTTTTTATCACAACAGATTTCTCTGGGGTGAAAATCGGGCTGCTGTCCTCAGGGAGAGCGCGTCGCTATACTACAGCACCACCCTTTTTTTGTATTTTTTCCTGTGTGCAGTTTTATTTGTTTTTCCTATCGAAGTGGACTTTTCTTCAAAATTTTGCCAGGAACAACCGTTTTGTTGCCGTGGGTTCTTTTACCTGCCCTAAGTGCATGCTTCACACAGGACCTCGGTTTATCGTCTCATCCGAATGACTAGCGCCCAGACCACCACTCAAGGTCAAGTGGAGGTGGAGAAAATATCGGCGACTGAACCGTGTTTCGGACCAGCGAGCTCAGATTCCTTCGCTTCCTTCGCGGACGAGTTACCTCTTGGCCATCACTCCACATGAAGAGTTCCGTCCCTTCGACCAGCCATCCATGTCATCTGTCTTAAAAAAAAAAAATAAAAAATAAAGGCCGGAAAAGGCTGGAGACGTCTGGTCGCCAATATGAACACTTACCGCCGGCATACATAGCGGGAAATCGCAAAATGACGTGCGGAGAGTTGATGAATGAATGATATGGATAGTTACAGAGCGCCCATCATCGGTCGGTGGGTGAACAAGCTCTAAACGAAATGCTTTACAAACACACGGCCATTTGCACAACAGGCTGCCTTCATGGGTAGGAGCCGACTGCCAGCTGCCGTTGGGCGCTCATCATTCGTTTCCTGTGTCATTCAATCAGATTTCAGGCACGCACATATGCACACACTCAGACAGATATATACCATTTCATGTGATAGACCGTTTTGTTTATTTACTCCGCCATGTAAGCAGCCACTGGGTATGTTCTTGTTTCCACAACCCACTGTGGGCTCTACAAGACAGGCAGCAGTGGAGATCTTTGGTGAGGGCTGTGTGTGCCACTGGCTACAAAGAGGATTTAGCAAATGTCGTTTTCTCTCTGGCTGTTTTTCCAGTTATCTCCGGGATCAAAAGGAGCAAAAGCAAGCGCCTTGTTATTCTTCTTTCGCGTTTCTACGAGTTCTTTTTTCTTTCTTTCTTTCTTTTTTTTTTAATGTTGTATTTCGCGTCCTATTTTCTGTGGACAGTTTCCCAAGAAAACCTACTTCTGAATGGGTGTTGGTAAAGTTTGAAAGAGAACATTAAAGTCTACAGAAATCACGAGTCATTGTAACCTTGAAAACCAGAAAGTTTTGCATAAGGCAAAAGAGAAAGAAAAAATGAAATAAAATAAAATAAACTGCGCATGTTTCAGCGCTCGTGTTTAACTTTCTAGAATAAAAGTCTCTTGTAGACGAAACGTAAACAACAGAACTATCCCGAATTCTCCAACACTGGGACCTTTTCCAAACATGTATAGAATTTGGAAGTCGGCCACAAACAACATTGATTTATCATGTTAGTCAATCACAAGCGAAAATTCTGCTTTTCACAACTTTCTCTCTCTTAAACTAGCGATTTTGCCTAATCAGCTGATTGAGTTTTGACATTCGTCAGACCATGGGAAGAGACGTTTCAAGTGTAGTTCAAAAATCGACTGACTGAACCCGAACACAAACATCCATATGTTGCAATGAACATTCAGGTGACAGGAGCCTTATTATCATTATTTTTTGGGTTATTACTATGAATACGTTTACTTGGTGAAGAGATTGAATGGAACGTTGATGAGCTTCTTCTTCTCCTCCTTCTTCCTTAACTCTGAGAGAAGTCGTGGGACGCTGTACAGAAGAACTATTCACCAGATCCTTCAATGTTTGTGATGAAGTTTATTTTTGTAAAATATTTGGAAATCTATGAAATAGGATTCCTTCCAGTTCTGGAAATGATGTTTTACGAGACATTTGGACATGCTCATTAAAGCGAAACGACAGGATATCTATGATACACATGACTTTAGTCTTTAACCAATTTGGTTTATAAATGCGAACTTTTTTTTACATACTTTTTTTCTGTGTGAGATGATAAAATAATGATAAAGCATGACAATCGCAGTTGCCCTTCAAACACACACGCGCTTGCGCACGCACGCACACACACACACACACACACACACACACACACACACACACACACACACACACACAATATGACTATGTTAAATCCTTATTAAGAGGTAGATATATAGTGGCAAAAGTGGGAGTAACTTTATGAACCTCTAGGCCTATCAACATGGGAATCCCGCAGGGTTCCATTATTTCTCCATTGTTGTTCAACATTATGCTTTAAGATTTACACACATGTTTTTCATCATCTACCAAGCTGGCTAAATATGCTGATGATATTGCTATATGGATTCAGACATCCTCAAGGAAAAGGACAAGCCCACATTACATCAATTATGTACAGAAACATTTTCAGGGTGAACTCGATAGACTGAGTAGCTATATGCACTTTAATGGTTTTGAGTTTTCTGTAGAAAAAACAAATTTGATCCTCTTTAATAATGATTATAATCCCAGCAAACTACCACGATTTTTTGGGGGAGGACGTGAAATATTTTTCAAGTCGGAAATAAAATTTCTTGGGATCCTGTTTACTTCAAAACTAAACTGGAAGAAACACATTGATTCAATAGTGACTAAAGCAGTTAAAAATTTAAATTTCTTAAAAAATTTAAGTCACTCTCCTTGGGGACAAGACTAAAAAAAAAAATAAATTCTTTTACATTTAGCGACATCTCTCGTAAGATCAACATTGACCTACGGTCAAGAAATCTTCTTTTCTGCTCCAACGACGTTTCTAAAGAAGCTGCGAATAATTGACAGTAAAGCTGTGAAACTGGCTTTAGGGGTACCTGTGCATACTTATACCTCAGAAGCCTATAAGCTTGCGGGTATACTACCACTAGATGAAATTAGAAAATTAAGTTCTGCTAAATAAATTGTGAGATGTACAGCAGTGGATGATTTTGAGGAATTAAGTATTAGGTCTAATATTGATTTTCAAAAAAATGTACAAAATAATTTAAATCTACAAACCATTCGCACATATGTGTCAGATATTTTGAATTCTTCAGACATTGATTTACATGATATAGCACCTCATGTTCTGGTGCCACCTGTCCCTCCCTGGGAGTTAACAAAAGCAAACGTCAACATATGTGCTTCTGACACAACAAAAGGAGACTCTCCACATATATTAGCAGCATCTGTGAGAATTGAATTAGAAGAAAATTTTGATTATCATTTAAAAGTTTACACCGATGGCTCGGTCCTGGATGATAGCAGTGCAGGATCTGCTTTTGTCATTCCTGACCTAAAAACAGAAAAATCATATTATTTAGGTAAGGGACATTCAATTTTTACAGCTGAATTGGTGGCCATCCTTATGGTTTTAAATCATCTTGTTGATATACCAATCATAATAAGTAATATCCTATTTTGTGTTGATTCTCAATCTGTTTTAAAAAGTTTGCTCCTTTTTGAGAATAATCAAAGAGAAGATTTATTGTTTGAAATTAGGTATTTATTGCAGTCCCTATTTGTGAAGGGTACAAATGTTGATTTTTGTTGGATACCATCCCACGCTGGATTCCTTTATAACGACCAAGCAGACAGGGCAGCTAAAAGGGGAGCAAAGAATCATACAGATAGTATAAAAGTATATTGCCCATTGTCATACAAGGAAATAAGCAATATACTAGAAAGACACTTTTATAGGTGCTTGAATTGAAGTCTAAAACCTCGTCAGTTGACTCTCTCAGACTTTGGTCCGATTCACAGACCAATTCTGAGTTTGGCTCTCAGACTATTATCAAATTCATTACGGACCAAGTATTGTTCTAATGTCAAGTGCATATGCTTTAGTAACCTGACAATTAAGCATATAATTTTTGACTGTAGCTTGATGAAGCCTTATGTACACGAAAGTGCGTCTTCGCAAGTGACTGAGAAAGTTGATGTTTTTGACTTTTTGCATTCATTATCAGTTGTTTCGCTTGTCAGTTTAACGACTTCTCTTTTACGAAGTCCGTTAAGTAATTTCCTGTAATAGTATTTAGATTTTTTTCCTTCAAATTTCACCCTCATTTCACCCTCATTTGCCCAGTTTCCCCCAACCCTCCATTCATTCACATCTCCCACCCCTTCTAACCTATAATACTCAAATGTATTCATAAATACATTAACAAAATATCTTCAGTCACCGATATGCGTGACGGGACATTAAAAAAAATTCCTCCTCCTCCACACACAAGCACACACACACTGACATGTGCGCGCGCGCTTTTTAGGTTCACACGAAGAAAAGTCGTCGGGTCCTTTTCTTTTCAGCTGATGTGGTGAAGCGTATGTGTATCACAATCAGCCAGCACGTTTTGACACCTCCTTGAACATAAAATCTGTAAACATCGATTCATTCAGTTATCCTGTCAAGGCAGACATGAGGACTATTAAAATAATGAAAAAAAAAGAAGAAAAAAAGATAGACAAATAAATAAACGAATAAAGTGCCCACCCACATTCCTTTCCTTCTTTTCTCCCCCCCCCCCTTTTTTTTTAATAACTTATGGCATATCTGGTCGCAGTAGATCGATCAATATTCGCCATGGGAGAAAGTGTTCTGGAACTGTACGACCCACCGGCTGCTTCGCTCAGTTTTACGTTAAAGCCGAAACGAAGCCAATCATTCCGAGCACCACGCGCCGTTGCGTGTTTTTAAAACACTCACGCGTCGTCTGGTTTGGTTTGATACCACTAATCTAAATGTAGGTGGACAGCGCATGCCTTCTTTGAGCCCCTTTGCTAACTGAAGCCAGCGGAAGTGTTCAATCAGCCATTTTGCTACTCGTGTCAGTATTGCGCGAAGCGGAGACTTCATATATGTAGCCGAGCACTCAACTGGCTACGATGGCTGCTTCACGGCAAGCTTTCACTTGCTCGCGGCGTTAGTTAAGCTGACATTCCCATGTGTGCCTCCACAGCAAGTTTGCGCTACGTGTCACTGCACTGTTTTTCTATAAAAAAAACTTTGGTAAATAAACCATTGGCAGATATCAATCAACAACCAACATTTGGCATGTCGTGGGGGCAAACATAACACGTTTTCATCGAAGATACACGATTACGATTCAGAAACTACAACCAGTTAGCAGACTTCTCATCAACGGACTGACAGGCGGATGCGAGTGTCAGTATGGCGTCCAGTTGACTTCAGCTTTCCTGGCCAATGAGCTATCCAGCCATTTTTAGAGCAGTGGTTTGATACTCACCTTCCTCTGCTGCAAGTTAAGATGTTCAAGAACGATCGGCTTGGAGGCAGGCAGACGGTGCAGAAAAGGCCTCTCCAAGTGCGAAGAGACGCATGCTAGCTCAGCTTCCCGAGGTAAAGGGATGGCCGCAACAGCCCAGTGGTTAAAGCGTCGGACTTTCAATTTGAGGGTCCCGGGTTCGAATCTCAGAAACGGCGCCTGCTGGGTCTTTAAAGGGTCTCTAAGGTCAACATAATTATGTGCAGACCTGCAAGTGCATGAACCCTCTTCGTGTGTATACGCACACCGAAGATCAAATAGCCACGTTAAATATCCTGTAATCCATGTCAACATTCGGTGGGTTGTGGAAACAAGAACATACCCAGCATGCACACCCACATTAACGGTGTATGCTGCCTATATGGCTGGGTGAATAAACAAAACGGTCTTACACGTCAAATGTTACATGTCTGTTTGAGTGTGTATGTGTGCATGCCTGAAATGTGATTGAATGACACAGGAAACGAATGATGAGCGCCCAATAACAGCCGTCAGTCGGCTCTGGCCAGGTTGGCAGCCTGTTGTGCAAACGACCCCAAGTTTGCAAAGCGCTTAGAGCTTTGTCTCTGGCCGAGGATAGGCACTATATAAGTACCCATATTATATGCGTATATCCTTAGTTAACCCTCTTCGTGCAGTGTGGCACATAAGGCTGCTAAGTATAAAGGTTTCCACGTCAGTTCAAATCAAATCAAATCATATAACCTGAAGAGAAAAGCTCAATACAAAGCCAGCCAGACAGGCCAGCGTCAAAACATCCTTTATGTCGCTCCCGTATTGGCCAGTCCAGCCACACTGTCGATGCCATGTGAGAATAACCACATTGAGCACAATTCCTCAGCTCAGTCTCCAGAGAATGACGTATGCCTATCTTAACTTTAGATGCCTTCGCCGCAAGCAGTTCGTTTCTGTTTGCAAACTGAGTTCCTCTCACGAAAGCTAATGGCTTGGCCACCACAACTTGTGAATGCATGAGCGACAACGCTGTGTCTTCCGTTCATCGGTCAGTCGACGTGCAGGAATGCGTTCCGATGGGTCTTCCGAACCGTTAATCGGTCAGTGACAGGACATTGAGTCGACAGCCTGTCTGTCTGTCCGTCTCTCAAGGTCTGTATCTCTGTTACACTGTCTGTCTATCTCTCAAGGTCTGTATCTCTGTTACACAATCTGTCTCTATGTCACACTATCTGTCTGTCTGTCTCTCAATGTCTGTATCTCTGTTACACTGTCTGTCTCTCAAAGTCTGTATCTTTGTCACACTATCTGACTGTCTGTCTGTCTGTCTCTCAATGTCTGTATCTATGTTACACTATCTGTCTGTCTGTCTGTCTCTCAATGTCTGTATCTAGGTTACACTATCTGTCTGTCTCTCAAGGTCTGTATCTATGTTACACTATCTGTCTGTCTGTCTCTCAAAGTCTGTATCTATGTTACACTATCTGTCTGTCTGTCTGTCTGTCTGTCTGTCTGTCTCTCAATGTCTGTATCTGTGTTACACTATCTGTCTGTCTGTCTGTCTCTCAATGTCTGTATCTATGTTACACTATCTGTCTGTCTCTCAAGGTCTGTATCTATGTTACACTATCTGACTGTCTGTCTGTCTCTCAATGTCTGTATCTATGTTACACTATCTGTCTTGTCTCTCAAGGTCTGTATCTATGTTACACTATCTGACTGTCTGTCTGTCTGTCTCTCAATGTCTGTATCTATGTTACACTATCTGTCTTGTCTCTCAAGGTCTGTATCTATGTTACACTATCTGACTGTCTGTCTGTCTCTCAATGTCTGTATCTATGTTACACTATCTGACTGTCTGTCTGTCTCTCAAGGTCTGTATCTATGTTACACTATCTGACTGTCTGTCTGTCTGTCTCACTGTTTCAGTTGCAGGTTTAAGGTGGCATTAGTACGTGTTGACTGATCTGTTTTCCATTCACCACACCTTATAGATAGCGCTGATGATTGACCTTGAACATAGACCCAAACATGCTGGTCAGGTCTTGAAAGATACATAACACTAGAAGAGGCACGGCCGACGTCATAAATTTGAATACAAATGAGAAAAAGGATCTTTAAAA
>NC_134895.1:40188815-40198815 GCF_041734735.1 Babylonia areolata | reverse complement strand
GAGCATTGTAATCCTTTTTGGTACTGCTAACAAAGCATTGTAATCCTCTTTGGTACTGTTTACAGAACATTGTAATCTTTGGTACAGCTAACAGAAATTTGTTATCCTCTTTGGTACTGCTAACAGAACATTGTAATCGTTTTTGGTACATATTACTTTTACGCTCTTTGGTACATGAAGAAAACATTTACCCTCTTCTGTCACACACATAGTTTTTTTCTCCTTTATGGTGCATTCATTTAATCTTCTTTGGAACATACAGACTTTTTTCACACTCTTTCAATTTACCCTCCTCTGTCACACACAGAGATTTTTCTCCTCTTTGTTGCATACATTTAATCCTCTTTGGAACATACAAAATATATTCAATTTCTTTGGTACACGAAGAAAAAAATCAATTCTCTTCGGTACAATCAGAATATTTTTTTCCACTTTGGTACGTACAGAGTATTCCATCTCCCTTGGTACACATAGAATAAATATTTGGATCCACTTTTCGGTACACGCCAAATAATCAAATTTCCTATGCAGAATACATGATAGTGCCATCCTATTTGATACGCAGAAAAATGTTCGCCTCCTCTTTTGGTATATACAAAGTTTATTTCCATTCATTTTTTGTATAATTTAAGTGAATACTTCTTTTATGCAATTCCCAACGGCCAAAGTCTGTTTTATTCTAACTTTTTTTTTAATGCCTGTAACTGACTGGCTCTATCTCAAAATCCGATATAAGAGGGCTAAGGAAGAGAGGTTTTTTCTCCTCAGCCCTCTTTCAATCCACCCTCCACCTCTCCCTCCCCCCACCACCCCCGAGGGTGAATATTACACGTGGAAATGTTCGCAAAGTTCTGAAGAGCCCGCCGCGTGTCTTAGATTGCTCACAGTAACATTTCTTTTTCTTCTTTTTTTATTACTTTTTTTTTGATATTTTTATTCAATTGCTCGCTCAACTTTCTTTTAATGGCTCTCTTTATTCTTCTCTCACACGCGTCGCCAACGTCATCTTCCCACGCACACATATATTATAACTTCCTGAAGAAAGGATAGTTTTGCTTGACAAGACTGGGTTTGTTTTTTTCATTTTGGGAGTTTTTTTTGCATTTCAAATTTAGGAGGAATTTTGTTTAATGTCCTGTCACACATATCGGCGATTGAAGACATTTTGTTAAAGTATTTATGAATACATTTGAGTATTATCGGTTAGAAGGGGTGGGAGATGTGGATGAATGGAGGGTTGGGGGAAACTGGGCAGATGAGGGTGAAATGAGGGTGAAATTTGAAAAAAAAAATCAAAATACAATTACAGGAAATTACTTTTAAAGGATTTCGTAAAAGAGAAGTCGTTAAACTGACAAGCGAAACAACTGATAATGAATGCAAAAAGTCAAAAACATCACCGTTCTCAGTCACTTGTGAAGACACTCTTTCGTGTACATAAGGCTTCATCAAGCTACAGTGAAAAATTATATGCTTAATTGTCAGGTTACTAAAGCATATGCACTTGACATTAGAACAATACTTGGTCCGTAATGAATTTAACAGTCTGAGAGCTAAACTCAGAATTGGCCTGCGAATCGGACCAAAGACAGAGAGTCAACTGACGAGGTTTTAGACTTGAATTCAAGCACCTATATTGCTTATTTCCTTGTATGACAATGAGCAATATACTTTTATACTATCTGTATGATTCTTTGCTCCCCTTCTTGCTGCCCTGTATTCTCGATCGCCATAAATTTCTTGAAAACCGCGTTGCCTGTCTACAATGTCTGTATTGTGCTTATTTTCATATCAATTTTGTTTATGTTTCGATTGACTGTTTATACATTATATTGTCCGATGGTTCATTTGTGTCACTTCCCCCCTCTCCCTCTTTAGCTTACTAACTTGCTCCCCCCCCCCCCCACACCTCTCTGTCTCTCTCAATCCATCTGCTTTCTTTCTCTCTGTCTCTCTTCCCCCCCCCCCTCTGTGTCTATATTTCCCTCTTTCTTTCTCTTTCACTTTGTCTCTCTTTCCTCTGCTCGGTTTGTCTCTCTGAGTCTCTCTTTCCCTCTCTGTGTCTCTTTCCCTCTGTGTCTCTCTTTCCCCCTCTCTCTGTGTCTCTCTTTTCCTTTCTCTGTCTCTTTCCCTCTCTCTCTGTCTCTCTTTCCTTCTCTCTGTCTCTCTGTAACGGAATTATTTTACTTAAATTCGTGGGCCTGTGCTGTTTTCAACTGGCACTCCATCCGAACCAAAAAGCAAAACACAAACGCGAATCTAGTTTTTTTTTAGAAGAACGAAAACTCCCATTTTCTTTTACTTTTTAATTAACTTAATGATATTAATAAATATATAATCAAAGAGAAAAAAAAAAGTGTTCGCTTCCCACCTCACTCAAAAAATAAACTCGTTTTCCCAACTCACTCAAAAAATAAACTCGTTTTCACAACTCACTCAAAAAATAAACTCGTTTTCCCAACTCACTCAAAAATAAATAAACAAAAAGTAACTTCACACACACACTACAATGACGCGCTGCCCACATCTTAGGCGCCGACACCCCCCCGACGGACACCGTGGACACAGGGCACCACACAGATGGGTGGTCCGCCGTTCCAAGTAGTTTTTGGCATGGCCGCTCTCCCTCAGCTGGTAATCTCTCCCCCGGGACGGCAGTGGACCAGCGTCTCCCTCAAAATGAAATGAAAGTATTCCCATAAGTCTCACGACTCAACCCAGCTATACCCAAATGTCTGCCCCCAATGAATACCGATCAACCATTACATTCACATAAAGAAGCGTTAACACTTACATCATACCAATCAGCTCCCCAAATTATTCGACTTGTAGCATCCACAAAATGGAAAATCAACTCACGTATTTTTTTTTAAGTAAAATCTTTTTCCACGTTAAACAGAAACCAGTCTTAGCCGAATGTTGGAAACATCAAAAAAACACACCAAACAAACAAAAAACAAAAAATTAGTATCTTTGGCAAAATAAAACAAATCAATAAATACCTTATCTCCAGTATGCCTCGATGCTGTTCACAACGGGAATGCTTCTGGCCCACGAGTCAAACAGCAATGACTGGCATCAGCAAAAATAAACCAGTTCAGGGAAACGGAACTGGCCTACCGTTAACAATTGACAGTTTTAAAAAAAAACGGCATTCACTGGCTTGACATTATATCCCACAACAGAACATCGGCTGGGAACCTTATGTTCCTGCGTGAAAAATTGTCCGCATTTTCAAGTAGACTTAAAAATCAAAACGCACAAAAAATACCATATAAAAAAATTGTCACCGACAACACATGTACAAAGCGATTTGTTACACTCTCACCCTCCCCCCCTCTCTCTCTTTCTCTCTTTCCATTCTCTCTCTTTGTATCTCACTCCATGTTGTCTTCCTTCTTTTCTTAGCCTTTCCTTTCTTGATCATACACCTCAAGGCTGGATGGGGAGAACATTCTTGTTGTTGGGTTTTTCTCAAGAGCCTGACAAAACAAAACATTGTTTTATTTCATTTATTTTTTCCTCCAGCACCCGTTCCCCCCCATCCCATCTGTGTGTGTGTGTGTGTGTGTGTGTGTGTGTGTGTGTGTGTGTGTGTGTGTGTGTGTGTGTGTGTGTGTTTCTTTCTCTTTCTTTCTCTGTCTGTCTTTTTGTCTCTGTCTCTGTCTTTTTGTCTGTCTGTCTATCTGTCTATCTATCTATCTATCTGTCAGTCAGTCTGTCTGTCTATCTATCTATCTATCTACCCCCATCTCCTGTGTGTGTGTGTGTGTGTGTGTGTGTGTGTGTGTGTGTGTGTGTGTGTGTGTGTGTGTGTGTGTGTGTGCGTGTGTGTGTGTGTGTGTGTGTGTGTGTGTGCGTGTGTCTGTGTCTGTGTCTGTGTGTGTGTCTCTGTGTATGACTTCTTTTCTCTGTCTGTCTTTTCGTCTCTATCTCTGTCTTTTTGTCTGTCTGTCTATCTGTCTATCTATCTATCTATCTATCAACCCCCATCTCTAACTCGTTTCTGTCTTTCTTCTGCAGGAATATCGACCAGGAAGTAGAAGAAGACCGTACCGGCACTCCATAAAAAAACAACTTTTTTTTCTTTGGTGTTCTGTTAACTGCGCACCCATTAACATTATCATTATAAGCGAAGATCGTTTTTCCTGTTGACTGTATACTATTAACATTACAAATACATGTGAAAATCGTTTTATATTGATTTTTGTTTCAGACTTTTGCACGAAGAGACTAATAATATTTTTTTATACATCCACCAACCAGCCACCCATCAATAGCTGTAGCAGATTTGTCGGCATGATGGAGTGAGTCGATTCCTGGAAATACTGAGGAAAGGACTCCTGATCACCCCATTAATTATTTAGTATTTCATGACGGAACAGTCGTGCAAATTCTGTTCAGGCATGATTTCAAGACATCCTATTATAGAATGATTCCTTTGCGTTGTCAGACTGTGATCGCCTAGAGGTAACGCGTCCGCCTAGGAAGCGAGAGAATCTGTGCACGCTGGTTCGAATCACCGCTCAGCCGCTGATATTTTCTCCCCCTCCACTAGACCTTGAGTGGTGTTCTGGACGCTAGTCATTCGGATGAGACGATAAACAGAAGTCCCGTGTGCAGCATGCATTTAGCGCATGTAAAAGAACCCACAGCAACAAAAGGGTTGTTCCTGGCAAAATTCTGTAGAAAAATCCACTTCGATAGGAAAAACAAATAAAACTGCACGCAGGAAAAAAACAACAACAAAAAATGGGTGGCGCTGTAGTATAGCGACGCTCAGCCCAAATTTCACGCAGATAATTCTGTTGTGATAAAAAGAAATACAAATACAAATACCTGGATATCCAGTTGAGGCTTCATTTCAAGATACCGTATTAAAGAATAATTCATAGGTATTCTATAGAAAAAAAAGGAGAAGCGTAAGGGGAAAATTGTGACAAAACAAAAAAGAAGAAAAGAGGAAGAAGGAAAGATAGAGGGGAAAAAAGGAAAAGGATGAAAACATGAATGTGTGAACGGGCGGAGACGGAGAGAGAGACAGACGCTTACAGAGAGAAAGAAAGAGAGAGAGAGAAAGAGAGAGAGAGAGAGAGGGAGACAGACAGACAGAAACAGAGTCAAACAGAGACAGACAAGACAGAGAGAGAGAGAGAGAGACAGAGACAGAGACAGAAAAATGATAGTGACGAACTATCCCGCAAAACAGAATGGACCTACAGCCCGCATTAGTGACACAACTTACAGTGGGGTGGGGGGTGGGGTTGGGGGTACTTTTTTATATATTTTTTTTTTTACCACACACCTTTCAACCCAGCCGTCTCGATTTCACCTTGGACGAAGAAGAAGTTTTTAAGTGCTGCCCTTTTAATAAAACAGTCCTGGTCATCACTGCTATAAGATGTACAGAGGTGGGGCACGGGGTGGTGGTCTGGTGGTGACGGCACCCAGTTAGGAAGCGAGTATCAACTGGTTCGAATCCCATGATATACAGACATTTTTCTCTCACACATGATAACTTTGTACTCACTCCTCCACTCAGTCTTGAATGGTTGTCTGGTCTGTTAGTCAGTCGGACGAGATAAACGGCCGAGGTCAGGTCCGGTGTGGAACATGCAATTAGCGCATTCTAAAGAACCCATAGCAACATAAGATTGGACAAAATCATGTGGAATAAAATCCACTTTGATAGCAGAACGAATACACTTGCAGGCGTAAGCACAAACTGTATGGGTAAAGCTGAACTATATAAAGGTGTGCTCTCCCCCGTAAAGAACAAGAATGTGTTGAGACAATACAATGTAATGGAATACAACACAATGCAACACAATATACTACAACACAATACAACAATACTACAATACAACACAGAACAATACAAGAGACTGCAGCACAGTGCAATACAATGCGTGTTCTTTACTTTAACGTCTTTTCACTGCAACGTAACACAACTTTACGCAACGCAACACAATACAACACAACACAATGCAATACATTACAACACAACACAATACGATACGATACAATACAATGCAACACAACACAGCACAATACAATGCAATACAATCAACACAATACAATGCAACACAACACAATACGATACAATGCAACACAACGCAACACAACACAATACAACACAACGCGACACAACAAAACACAACACAATGCAAAGCAATACAAGACAAGACTATTACAACGTAGCACAACACAACACAACACAACACGACACAACACAACAAAACACGACGCGACACGACACGACACGACATGACACAATACAATGCAATGTAATACAAGACAAGAATAATACAACACAGCACAACACAACACAACACAGCACGACACGATACGACACAACACAACACAACACGACACGACACGACACGACACGACACAACACAATACAATACAATACAATACAATACAATACAATTAACGTCGCTGACCATCACTTTGGGTTCAAGAGTGGTTCAAACATCTGTCACCCGTCAGCAGATATGGTGTATATATATGTATAAGACGTGGACTGGAGTGGCCTTTGGGGGACGTTCGGTTTGCCATGAGCATCTTACACGCAAAGACCTGTCTGCCCACAGGCTCTTGAGAATCATTTGGACGGACATCAGCGTGTAGTATGTTGTATTACGCTGTATACAACGTGTATTACTATCGTTATCATACTGTTCCTGCACAGAGAGAGAGAGAGAGAGAGGGAGAGAGAGGGGGGAACAGACATATATAGATACACAGGCATAAGCTACATTTTTGTCTGTCTCTCTCTGTGCCTCTCTCTGTCAAACACACACACACACACACACACACACACACACACACACACACACACATTACTATCGTTATCGTGCTGTTTCTACAGAGAGAGAGAGAGAGAGAGAGAGAGAGAGAGAGAGAGAGAGAGAGAGAGAGAGACAGACAGACAGACAGACAGACAGACAGACAGAAGATCGAGACAAAGAAATAGATCGGCAAGGGATAGACTGACGGAGAGTTAGGGACTGAAGGGAAGAAAGAAACAGAGACACAGAGGAAAACAGCAATCACAAAACGTAAAGCCCTGAAATGCTGTGATCGCTGTTTTTCTTCGCCAAGTTCAACATTCATTTTCAACTTTCAGCAGCTAGTCCATAAAACAGCTCGTTTGTGCTTTGATCAATCGCTTCCTTGACTGCAAACACACACACACACACACACACACACACACACACACACACACACACACACACGCATAAATGATGCTTATGTACGTCTTATCAAATATTGGTGTAGATTTCATAATTCATCCCAAGACCGATACCCAACACAATGCTATGATATGTTACTCATGCATGATTACAATGGAAGACACAACTGGGCAACTCAAGTAAGGACTATATTGTGTAAATTTGGATTCGGGTATGTATGGGCAATGCAAGATGTGGGTAATATTGAGTATTTTCCAAGGATCTTCAAGGACAGGCTAGAAGATGATTTTCGCCAAAGCTGGCATGAGTCTGTTGTGAAAGAAAGTGATTACTGTTTATATCATCCAGAAATTATAAGAGCTAGTTACATTGGTGAGTTAGACAATCATGAGCATCGTCGCGTTCTGTGTCTGATTAAGTCAAATCGTCTACCACTTGATGGAATCCCTCGTTTTAGTAATCGTTTGTCAGATCCGATTTGTACGTACTGTAATTTGAATACTATTGAAGATCTTGCACATTTTCTTTTTGCTTGTCTCAGATATGCAACACTTCGTAAAAGATATATACCACTTTATTATCACCGTTTTCCATCATCTTTTAAAGTTCAGTTGCTACGTAGAAAGCTGAGTAGGAAGTTAGCCTTCAAGGTTGCTTTGCACATTTGTGGATCTTTGAAACTCAGGTGCAACACTTAATGCTTGATGCCTTTACGCTCACTTTGTGCTGCTTATACCATGTGGAATTTCACTTCTCCTGTCCATATGGGCCAGGTGGCCTGAAAAGACTGCATCAAAATTATTGTTATAGTTATTGCACACGCACACGCACACACACACATGCCCAAACTAGAAAGATTTCCAAAGAAAACCATGTCTGCCAGCACCTGATCTGGAGGCGGAGTCTGACTTTCTGAATGAAAGAACCCCGTGATGGTCTGCTCCACTTTGTCCATAAAAACAAGTACGCCCGAGTGCAGCCATTAAAAAAAATGTGTGTATGTATATATATATATATATATATATATATATATATATATATATATATATATATGTATGTATGTATGTATGTATGTATATATTTTTTTTCCAATAAACTATCTGTTCCGAAAGGAAAGAAAAAGAAACCGCTTATTCTTACGAAAGTTGCGGGTGTCTCCAATTCAGTGAGTTCATGGTCAGCACTGTGATCGGTATACCGATTTCCTAGTCTATCCTCACGAAAGCCTGTTCTAAGATTTTGTACTGTGTTGTATTGTATTGTGTTGTGTTGTACTGTATTCTATTCGATTCTATTCTGTTACTGTTTTTGTCACAACAGATTTCTCTGTGTGAAATTCGGGCTGCTCTCCCCTGCTCCCCCCAAGGGAGAGCACGACGCAACTCGGAGAGCGCCAGTAAATTGTTGGTTTTTTTTTTCCAGCCTGCCATTCTATTTGTTTTCAATCGAAGTGGATTTGTCTACACAATTTTGCCAGGAACAACCCACTTTTCTTCTTCTTTTTTGTTTTTGTTTTTGTTTTTGCAACAGATAAACAGTTCTATCCTTAGCTGTTATTCATGAAAAAAACAAAACAAAGACAAAACAAAACAGAACAAAATCAAATGAATGAGACTTGCCTTGCACATGACGTCCAAAAACCAAAGCACCTGAGACCCATCTGACTGCATCAGTCGTTATCAGACGTGTGTGTCACAGCTACGTTTTTTGTGCCCAGTGTCGGCAGCATTTCACTGCAATTGATCTCACGCTGCTTATTTCGCTGCTTCTGCTTCTTCTTCTCATTATCATCACTGTTGTTGCTGTAGTTGTTGTTGTCGATATGTTTCTTTTTCTTCTTCTTCTTCTTCTTCTTGCTCTTCTTGTTGTTGTTGTTCTTCTTCTCATTATTATCACTATTGTTGTTGTTGTCAATATGTTTCTTCTTCTTCTTCTTCTTCTTCTTCTTCTTGTTTTTCTTCTCCTTCTTCTTCTTCTTCTCATTATTATCACTATTGTTGTTGTTGTCAATATGCTTCTTCTTCTTCTTCTCATTATTATCACTATTGTTGTTGTTGTCAATATGTTTCTTCTTCTTCTTCTTCTTTTTTTCTCATTATTATCACTATTGTTGTTGTCAATATGTTTCTTCTTCTTCTTCTTTTCATTATTATCACTATTACTGTTGCTGTTGTCAATATCTTTCTTCTTCTTCTCATTAATATCACAATTGTTGTTGTTGTTGTTGTTGTTGTTGTCAATATCTTTCTTCTTTATCTTCTCCTCATTAATATCACAGTTGTTGTTGTTGTCAATATGTTTCTTCTTCTTCTCATTAATATCACAATCGTTGTTGTTGTTGTTGTCAATATGTTTCTTCTCCTTCTTGTTCTTCTTCTTATTATCACTGTTGTTGTTGTTAATATGCTTCTTCTTCTTCCTCTTCTCATTATTATCACTATTATTGTTGCTGTTGTCAATATCTTTCTTCTTCTTCTCATTAATATCACAATCGTTGTTGTTGTTGTTGTCAATATGTTTCTTCTTCTTCGTCTTCTTCTTATTATTATTATCACTATTGTTGTTGTTGTCAATATATTTCTTCTTCTTCTTCTTCTTCTTATCACTGTTGTTGATGTTGTTAATATGCTTCTTCTTCTTCTTCTTATTATTATCACTATTGTTGTTGTTGTCAATATATTTCTTCTTCTTCTTCTTCTTATCACTGTTGTTGATGTTGATGTTGTCAATACGTTTCTTCTTCTTCCTTTTCTTCTCATCATTATCAGTATTGTTGTCCCTGTCGTCGTTGTCGTCTTCGT
>NC_134895.1:40158815-40183815 GCF_041734735.1 Babylonia areolata | reverse complement strand
CTAGCGCGTTGGGTTCATGAGAAGGTCAGACATCTCTTTTTGTAAGTATGTTTTTTTTGTTTTTTGTTTTTTTTAAATACATTTTTGTAACATTTACGGGAGATGCTCTGCCGCTATAGGGCTCAGCCTGCATGCTTTGACACCTCCTGAAACTCACGACGAACATCTATCTCCCCGTCAAAACGAACAGCTGGTGGAGTTCTGTTTTCAGTGTCGGAAATGAAGGTTGATGTTTGACGTCACGGCTTTCTCAGGATCATGTGGGGGGAAAACCCTGGCTTCTTGATTAAAAGTGTGTGTGTGTGTGGTGGGTGGGGGGGGGCGGGGGCGGGGGGGGGGTTGGGGAGCGAGTGTGTGTGTGTGTGTGTGTGTGTGTGTGTGTGTGCGTGTGTGTGTGCGCGCGCGCGTTCGAGTGTGCGTCAGTATTTCTTAGCATTTGTTAGACATGTTTGTCCTCGCCTATTTCTATATCAGCTGCATTGCTGTTGATTAGAAGGAATGAAGTGCACAATACAGACACAACAGTCACCTTGATGAATCACACACGCACACACACACACACACATACACAGACCCTACTTCACATCATCTTTGTCCAACCAGACATGTAATATCCACTTACGCCATTACAGTTAAGTAGCATTTCCTTTCTCGCCCTCCGCTCATCACTTATAATCCACATTTCCTGCTTACTGCAACTTTCATACATTCTCTCGGGTGGGGTTGGAATTCGTGTCTTGTGTCTTGACACATATACTGGTTATTGTAGACATATACATTGAAGTTAGTGTGTACCTGTAGTTTAAAGCATTGATTTGAAATAATTGAAAAAAAAGAAGAAGATAAAACGATAAGAGAGTTAGAGGATGTCCAACAAAAACAGAATTAAAAAACAGTACTTAATAGATGTATGATAGTCAGTCGTGTTCCACTATACTGCTGTCCCGACTATCTGGGCTAGAATTTCATTATAGTGGAGAGTGTCTTGCCCAAGTTACATCCCCACTCTCTCGGCCAAAAAGGTTTTAGGACAGTCGGTGTTGGGATCGTTAAAAGGAATGGCGTGAACTAAAACAACAACAACAACAACAACAACAACAACAACAACAACAACAACAACAAACACACACACACACAAAACAACAACAACAACAACCCCGCAACGCTTCATGTTGATAATGCTTCTAAAACGACGTGCTTACCTGTTACATCACCAGAAACAAATAAACTTTATATTAGGACAATTTGTAGTCAGCAATGAATTTCAGACAAGCGTCTGACACCCCCCAAAAAAACAAAAACAAAACAACAACAAAACAACAACAACAAAAACAAACCAACAATAGGTCTGTGGATGGGACCAAAGTCTGAGAGAGTCCATTGACGAGGTTTTTAAGTTGAATTGAAGCAGTAACGATAAGCACCTCTCAAGTACGTCAGTCATTGGTGGTGAAGAACAGAAAGGAGGAGTCTGTGTTGTGCAGACTGCGCGCAGGGCACATTTTTTTTTATCAATTTTTTTTTTTTTTTACTCATTCTTATTTGTTGAAGGGGGGGATGGGGGGGGGGGGGCGGAGGGAGGCCCCTCGATGTATTCCCTGTGATGAGCCTCTAAACGTGAAACACGTGCTCCTTGACTGTTGGGATCTGCATGACGTTAAACACAGACATTACACGGCGGATTCTCTGAAGACTTTGTTTCGTGATGTCCCTCTATGGACGCTGATGGACTTCTTGGAAGAAGTAAACATTTTAAACCAGAGTTGAAGGTTTTAAACTATGGAAGTTTTTTTTTAAAACTTTGAGTGGAAAGCTTAAAGCGGTGACTTGCTTTTATTGTTTTTTTTTTCCCCCCTTTACTTGTAGTAGGCGATAGCCTTGAGATGGACTTAGTGGTCGGCGAGGCTATATGCACCATAATTTCTATATGTAAGTGGGGGAAAAACAACAATGACATAGTTATGGAATGCAGGGTATTGCTTTTGATTATTGTCACGTTTTTTTTTTTTTTTTTTTTTTTTTTTGTGTGTGTGTGTGTGTGTGTGTGTGTGTGTGTGTGTGTGTGTGTGTGTGTGTGTGTGTGATTGCTTAGGTTCACTGTATCCTTTTTGTTGCTGTTATTTTGTTCCTTTTGTTAAAAATAAATATTTTGAATTAAATAATGAATTTATATACAAAATAAAACGGTGGTCGACCCAAGAAAGTCCGGGTAAAAAAAAAAAAAATCAAAAAAAAATCAACAACCTGTAAAATTATTTGCTCCCCTCCCCTTTCTTTTGGCTGCTCTGTCTGTCCCCATCCTGTATTTGATGTTTAGCAGATCATGTCACTGTACTTCATCTTCGAGAATTCATACTGATTTTGATCGATTGATATGGATATTTATGTAGCGCCTATCCTCGGTCAGAGACCAAGCTCTAAGCACTTTTCAAACACGGGGTCATTTACACAACAGGCTGCCTACCTGGGTAGAGCCGACTGACGGCTGCCACTGGGCGCTCATCATTAGTTTCCTGTGTCATTCAATCAGATTTCAGGCACGCACACTACACACTTAGAACAAACATGTAACATTTAACATTTTACATGTATGACCATTTTGTTTATTTACCCCGCCATGTAGGCAGCCATACCCCGTTTTCGGGGATGTGCATGCTGGGTATGTTCTTGTTTCCATAACCCACCGAACTCTGACATGGATTACAGGATCTTTAACGTGCGTATTTGATCTTCTGCGTGCGTATACACACGAAGGGGGTTCAGACACTGGCAGGTCTGCACATATGTTGACCTGGGAGATCGGAACAGTCTTCATGGAGCAAGCTGCAAAGTTGTTTTGTTCCTGATTATAGTGCAGGCGATCGGCAGATACAACTATTATACTTTCTTTGTACGATCCAGTTGTGATTGAGAGAGAGGGTCAGAGAGGACAGAGGGAGACAGACAGACAGACAGACAGAGAGAGAGACAGAGACAGATACAGAGACAGAAAGGAGAGAGAGAAGGCGGGAAAGAGACAGAGTGGAGAGAGAGCGGAGGGGCAGAGACAGAGAGACAGAGACAGAGAGGACAGCGAAGGAAAGAGAGAGGGAGCAGGGATAGAGAGGGGGGAAGAAGGAGAAAGAGAGAGAGAGAGCGGAGGGTGGGGGGGAGGAGAGAGAGAGAGAAAACTGAGAGAGAGAGAGAAAGAGAGAGAGATACAGAGAGAGAGGGAGAGAGAGACAGACACAAAGACAAACAGAGAAATATATATATATATATATATAAAAGGAGAGACAGACAGAGACAGACAAACAATCGTAAAATAGACACACACACACACACACACACACACACACACACACACACAGATATAGATAGATAGGTAGATAGGTAGATATATAGATAGATAGATAGAAGAGAGAGACAGAGAGACAGAGAGAGACAGGCAGATAACAAACAGACAGACAGAGCTAGAGTGACATGTAGAAAAAAAAATCAGAGACAGACAAGGCAATCCCGGAAGAACGACTCAATTTCCATAATGGATTCATATTGAAAGGAAAAAGAAAAATTAAAAAAATGATGCACTTGTCCTTCCAGGCTTCCCGTTCTATCCCGGAGCCTTTCAAACAGATGTCAACGGAGAGATATCTCAGTCCCCTGAAGATATAAGACGTGGACTTTTTCTTAATTAATCAGCCGAGAAGTCTCCTTGTCAGACAGAAAGCTCTTCACGATAGAGTTACAGAGACAACTTGCACTGACGTCATGTGCTCGGCTGGCGAAACACACGCCTATGCATAGATACAGATACAGTCATGGACACAGACAGACAGACAGACAGACAGACAGACACATACATATAAACACATACACGCGCACGCACACAAGTACACGCACGCACACACACACACACACACACACACGCACGCACGCACACACGCACGCACTCAAGCATACCTCCTCCCAAACACATGCACACATTCATATAGTGATGATGATGGTGATGATGATGACGACGACGACGACGATGCTGATAACGACGAAAGAGGAGGAAGAATGAAACGGAGAAGAAAAAGGTGGAGAATAAGGGTGGGAAGGGAGGGATAGACGAGGATGTGTGTGTGTGTGTGTGTGTGTGTGTGTGTGTGTGTGTGTGTGTGTGTGTGTGTGGTGTGGTGTGTGTGTGTGTGTGTGTGTGTGTGTGTGTGTGTGTGTGTGTAGGACTATGATGATAAGAAGGAAGACAAAGAGCAGCTGGAATGTGAAAGCAATCAGTATGTGTTAAAGATTGCAACAATTGTCCACAATTAAAAAAAGCACACACACACACACACACACACACACACACACACACACACACACACACACACACACACACACACACATACAAGAAGTACGAATGGATCTGTCTCTGTGCCCTTTATTTATCCTCGTTTCCGAATATGTTATTATTTTTCTGTTCGTAATTTACACAATCTTTTCCCATTCCTTTTATTTATTCATTTATCGTTGTTGTTTTTTGGTCGGCCAATGAAGAAAGCCACGTGCAGAGCACTTTAAAAAAAAAGAAGAAAGAAGAAAAAAGAAGAAAAAAAAGTGTGCTTCGTGACAGCATGCAACTGAGGCAAATAAACAAACAAACAAAAAAAAACCCAACAAAAAACAAAAACAACAACAAAAAAAAAAAAAAAAAAACATCCCCCCCCCGCCCCCCCCCAAAAAAAAACCAACAAAAAACCGAGCAGCTGGACAACAAAGAAAAAGAAAACAAAGAAGAGAAGGAGCAGGAGCGTTGAGTGGCCAGAATGGAGGAGAAGAAGGAAGACTACAGGCAAGGTAGAGTGGAGGAGAAGAAGGAAGACTACAGAGGCAAGGTAGAATGGAGGAGAAGAAGGAAGACTAGAGAGGCAAGGTAGAGTGGAGGAGAAGAAGGAAGACTAGAGAGGCAAGGTAGAGTGGAGGAGAAGAAGGAAGACTACAGAGGCAAGGTAGAGTGGAGGAGAAGAAGGAAGACTACAGAGGCAAGGTGGAGTGGAGGAGAAGAAGGAAGACTAGAGAGAGGCAAGGTAGAGTGGAGGAGAAGAAGGAAGACTACAGAGGCAAGGTAGAGTGGAGGAGAAGAAGGAAGACTAGAGAGAGGCAAGGTAGAAAGGAGGAGAAGAAGGAAGACTACAGAGGCAAGGTAGAGTGGAGAAGAAGGAAGACTACAGAGGCAAGGTAGAGTGGAGGAGAAGAAGGAAGACTACAGAGGCAAGGTAGAATGGAGGAGAAGAAGGAAGACTACAGGCCAGGTAGAGTGGAGAAGAAGGAAGACTACAGAGGGAAGGTAGAATGGAGGAGAAGAAGGAAGACTAGAGAGGCAAGGTAGAATGGAGGAGAAGAAGGAAGACTAGAGAGGCAAGGTAGAGTGGAGGAGAAGAAGGAAGACTAGAGAGGCAAGGTAGAGTGGAGGAGAAGAAGGAAGACTACAGAGGCAAGGTAGAATGGAGGGGAAGAAGGAAGACTAGAGAGGCAAGGTAGAGTGGAGGAGAAGAAGGAAGACTACAGAGGGAAGGTAGAATGGAGGAGAAGAAGGAAGACTAGAGAGGCAAGGTGGAATGGAGGAGAAGAAGGAAGACTACAGAGGCAAGGTGGAGCGGAGGAGAAGAAGGAAGACTACAGAGGCAAGGTGGAGTGGAGGAGAAGAAGGAAGACTAGAGAGGCAAGGTAGAGTGGAGGAGAAGAAGGAAGACTACAGAGGCAAGGTAGAGTGGAGGAGAAGAAGGAAGACTACAGAGGCAAGGTGGAGTGGAGGAGAAGAAGGAAGACTACAGAGGGAAGGTAGAATGGAGGAGAAGAAGGAAGACTAAAGAGGCAAGGTGGAGTGGAGGAGAAGAAGGAAGACTAGAGAGGCAAGGTAGAATGGAGGAGAAGAAGGAAGTCTACAGAGGCAAGGTAGAGTGGAGGAGAAGAAGGAAGACTACAGAGGCAAGGTAGAATGGAGGAGAAGAAGGAAGACTACAGAGGCAAGGCAGAGTGGAGGAGAAGAAGGAAGACTACAGAGGCAAGGTAGAATGGAGGAGAAGAAGGAAGACTACAGAGGCAAGGTAGAATGGAGGAGAAGAAGGAAGACTACAGAGGCAAGGTGGAGTGGAGGAGAAGAAGGAAGACTAGAGAGGCAAGGTAGAGTGGAGGAGAAGAAGGAAGACTACAGAGGCAAGGTAGAATGGAGGAGAAGAAGGAAGACTACAGAGGCAAGGTAGAATGGAGGAGAAGAAGGAAGACTACAGAGGCAAGGTAGAATGGAGGAGAAGAAGGAATACTACAGAGGGAAGGTAGAATGGAGGATAAGAAGGAATACTACAGAGGGAAGGTAGAATGGAGGAGAAGAAGGAAGACTACAGAGGCAAGGTAGAATGGAGGAGAAGAAGGAAGACTACAGAGGCAAGGTAGAGTGGAGGAGAAGAAGGAAGACTACAGAGGCAAGGTAGAATGGAGGAGAAGAAGGAAGACTAGAGAGGCAAGGTAGAATGGAGGAGAAGAAGGAAGACTAGAGAGGCAAGGTAGAGTGGAGGAGAAGAAGGAAGACTACAGAGGCAAGGTAGAGTGGAGGAGAAGAAGGAAGACTAGAGAGGCAAGGTGGAGTGGAGGAGAAGAAGGAAGACTACAGAGGCAAGGTAGAATGGAGGAGAAGAAGGAATACTACAGAGGGAAGGTAGAATGGAGGAGAAGAAGGAAGACTAGAGAGGCAAGGTAGAATGGAGGAGAAGAAGGAAGACTACAGAGGCAAGGTAGAGTGGAGAAGAAGGAATACTACAGAGGGAAGGTAGAATGGAGGAGAAGAAGGAAGACTACAGAGGGAAGGTAGAATGGAGGAGAAGAAGGAAGACTACAGAGGGAAGGTAGAATGGAGGAGAAGAAGGAAGACTACAGAGGCAAGGTAGAGTGGAGGAGAAGAAGGAAGACTACAGGCCAGGTAGAGTGGAGAAGAAGGAAGACTACAGAGGGAAGGTAGAATGGAGGAGAAGAAGGAAGACTAGAGAGGCAAGGTAGAATGGAGGAGAAGAAGGAAGACTAGAGAGGCAAGGTAGAGTGGAGGAGAAGAAGGAAGACTAGAGAGGCAAGGTAGAGTGGAGGAGAAGAAGGAAGACTACAGAGGCAAGGTAGAATGGAGGGGAAGAAGGAAGACTAGAGAGGCAAGGTAGAGTGGAGGAGAAGAAGGAAGACTACAGAGGGAAGGTAGAATGGAGGAGAAGAAGGAAGACTAGAGAGGCAAGGTGGAATGGAGGAGAAGAAGGAAGACTACAGAGGCAAGGTGGAGCGGAGGAGAAGAAGGAAGACTACAGAGGCAAGGTGGAGTGGAGGAGAAGAAGGAAGACTAGAGAGGCAAGGTAGAGTGGAGGAGAAGAAGGAAGACTACAGAGGCAAGGTAGAGTGGAGGAGAAGAAGGAAGACTACAGAGGCAAGGTGGAGTGGAGGAGAAGAAGGAAGACTACAGAGGGAAGGTAGAATGGAGGAGAAGAAGGAAGACTAAAGAGGCAAGGTGGAGTGGAGGAGAAGAAGGAAGACTAGAGAGGCAAGGTAGAATGGAGGAGAAGAAGGAAGTCTACAGAGGCAAGGTAGAGTGGAGGAGAAGAAGGAAGACTACAGAGGCAAGGTAGAATGGAGGAGAAGAAGGAAGACTACAGAGGCAAGGCAGAGTGGAGGAGAAGAAGGAAGACTACAGAGGCAAGGTAGAATGGAGGAGAAGAAGGAAGACTACAGAGGCAAGGTAGAATGGAGGAGAAGAAGGAAGACTACAGAGGCAAGGTGGAGTGGAGGAGAAGAAGGAAGACTAGAGAGGCAAGGTAGAGTGGAGGAGAAGAAGGAAGACTACAGAGGCAAGGTAGAATGGAGGAGAAGAAGGAAGACTACAGAGGCAAGGTAGAATGGAGGAGAAGAAGGAAGACTACAGAGGCAAGGTAGAATGGAGGAGAAGAAGGAATACTACAGAGGGAAGGTAGAATGGAGGATAAGAAGGAATACTACAGAGGGAAGGTAGAATGGAGGAGAAGAAGGAAGACTACAGAGGCAAGGTAGAATGGAGGAGAAGAAGGAAGACTACAGAGGCAAGGTAGAGTGGAGGAGAAGAAGGAAGACTACAGAGGCAAGGTAGAATGGAGGAGAAGAAGGAAGACTAGAGAGGCAAGGTAGAATGGAGGAGAAGAAGGAAGACTAGAGAGGCAAGGTAGAGTGGAGGAGAAGAAGGAAGACTACAGAGGCAAGGTAGAGTGGAGGAGAAGAAGGAAGACTAGAGAGGCAAGGTGGAGTGGAGGAGAAGAAGGAAGACTACAGAGGCAAGGTAGAATGGAGGAGAAGAAGGAATACTACAGAGGGAAGGTAGAATGGAGGAGAAGAAGGAAGACTAGAGAGGCAAGGTAGAATGGAGGAGAAGAAGGAAGACTACAGAGGCAAGGTAGAGTGGAGAAGAAGGAATACTACAGAGGGAAGGTAGAATGGAGGAGAAGAAGGAAGACTACAGAGGGAAGGTAGAATGGAGGAGAAGAAGGAAGACTACAGAGGGAAGGTAGAATGGAGGAGAAGAAGGAAGACTACAGAGGCAAGGTAGAGTGGAGGAGAAGAAGGAAGACTACAGAGGCAAGGTAGAATGGAGGAGAAGAAGGAAGACTACAGAGGCAAGGTAGAAAGGAGGAGAAGAAGGAAGACAACAGAGGCAAGGTAGAAAGGAGGAGAAGAAGGAAGACTAGAGAGGCAAGGTAGAGTGGAGGAGAAGAAGGAAGACTACAGAGGCAAGGTAGAGTGGAGGAGAAGAAGGAAGACTAGAGAGGCAAGGTAGAGTGGAGGAGAAGAAGGAAGACTACAGAGGCAAGGTAGAATGGAGGAGAAGAAGGAATACTACAGAGGGAAGGTAGAATGGAGGAGAAGAAGGAAGACTAGAGAGGCAAGGTAGAATGGAGGAGAAGAAGGAAGACTACAGAGGCAAGGTAGAGTGGAGAAGAAGGAATACTACAGAGGGAAGGTAGAATGGAGGAGAAGAAGGAAGACTACAGAGGGAAGGTAGAATGGAGGAGAAGAAGGAAGACTACAGAGGGAAGGTAGAATGGAGGAGAAGAAGGAAGACTACAGAGGCAAGGTAGAGTGGAGGAGAAGAAGGAAGACTACAGAGGCAAGGTAGAATGGAGGAGAAGAAGGAAGACTACAGAGGCAAGGTAGAATGGAGGAGAAGAAGGAAGACAACAGAGGCAAGGTAGAAAGGAGGAGAAGAAGGAGGACTACAGAGGCAAGGTAGAAAGGAGGAGAAGAAGGAAGACTAGAGGCAAGGTAGAAAGGAGGAGAAGAAGGAAGACTACAGAGGCAAGGTGGAGTGGAGGAGAAGAAGGAAGACAAGAGACAGGCAAGGCCTTCAAGACTCACTTGTGATACACACTGTATCCAGAAAAAAGAAACAAAGTTAAAATGTGTTGTGTATTTGTTGTTGTTATTGTTATCGTGCCAAGGGTGAGTTCACTGCCCACAGCGCAAAAGCGTGCCTACCAACACAGTTAAAAAAAACAAACATTCAAACTTATGTTTTTTTAGGCGTAATAAATCGATTAAGATATTCGAGGTGATAACGCTGTTTACACCATGTTTGTTTGTTTTGTTTTTTTGTTTTTTTAAAATGTATTTCGATTATTCAGGAAATTCTTATAGTCCGCGATAAAGGAGACGTTGCCATCGGCCTCAAGCGCACCGCAACATGCAGCCGTTTTCTCCAGATCTGTGTAGATCCGTGTTCGACTAGGCTTGTCGAAACGACAACCCGGTCCATTCAATTTCTCTTTTGTGTTCATTCTAGTTAATTCATTCATTACTTTGAAATATTCATAAGCAGAAAACACGTTGATGGTGTAGTTAGTGTCACTGTATGTGTTCTGTCCAGATTTTGTATTTCTCTTCTTTTAATTGCGAACAAAAATGATGCATTCTGTAAACCAAGAGGCAAGGCTGTACTGGCTCATAGTGCTGCAGCCTTAAGGGCTAGCTGGCCTTTGGGAACCATCCCAGCGCCGACTGTCCTAAAGCCCTCTTGGCCGAGAGAGCGGGGATGTAACTTGGGCAAGAAACTCTCCACTATAATCAAATTCTGGCCCAGAGAGTCGGGATATCAGTTACTTCATTTGCTGTTGTAATGGTCATAGTCAGACACGAAAAAGTGTCCTACTTGCAAATGTGAACTATGTTCTGGGAGCACACAATGTGCACGCTTCCAAACGTTAACCCCTCGCGGTCTAACAACAACGTAATCAGGAAGGAGAGGAGGGGAGTGAAGAAGAAGAAGAAGAGGGGAAGGGGAGAAGAAGAACGAGGAGGAGGAGGAAGAAGAGGAGGGAAGGAGGAGGAGGAAGAAGAAGAGGGGAGGAGGAGGAGGAGGAGGAAGAGGGGAGGAGGAGGAGCAGCAGAAGAACGAGGAGGAGGAGGACGAAGAGGAGAGGAGGAGAAGGAATAGGAGGGGAAGAGGAAGAAGAGGAGGAAGAGGGGAGGAGGAGGAGGAGCAGAAGAACGAGGAGGAGGAGGGGAGGAGGGGAGGAGGAAGTGGGGAGGTGGAGGAGCAGCAGAAAAACGAGGAGGAGGAGGAGGAAGAGGAGGGGAGGAGGAGGAGGAGGAGGAAGAAGGGAGGAGGAGGAAGAAGATGGGAGGAGGAGGAGGAGGAAGAAGAGGGGAGGAGAAGAAGAACGAGGAGAAGAAGAACGAGGAGGAGGAAGAGGAAGAGAGGAGGAGGAGAAGGAGGAAGAGGAGGGGAAGAGAAGAAAGAGGAGGAAGAGGGGAGGAGGAGGAGCAGCAGAAGAACGAGGAGGAGGAGGAGAAGGATCAATCGGGAATAAAGAAAATATGCGAGAATGTCAGAAATGGAGAAACAGGAAGTGGTGGAAACAGACGGGGAAAAGAGAGGGCGAATAGGAGGAGGAGGAGGAGGAGGAGGATATTTGATTCCACCCCGTCTCTCTACTCCCCCCACCCCCTATCCCCTCTCTCTATCTCTCCTACCCCCTCTCTATCTACCCATCAGTCTATTTTCTTTCCCTCTCTATCAACCCATCTGTCTGCATCCCTCGATATCTTTCTTCCCCTCTACCCCCTCTCTCTTCCACTACCTGTTGTGTAGGCCCTATTCAGGGCGGGGACTGTATGAAAAACAAACAAAAATAACAACAAATACTGCACCAGTGCTTATCTATTATCCTCGGAAATAAATACTAACTGTGTCTCTCTTGTCTTGTCCTGTCTATCTCACTCTTTCTTTTTCCACTATCCTCTCTCTCTCTCTGTCTCTCCCCCCCCCCCTATATGTATCCCTTTCTCTCTCCCTTTCCACTCTCTCTCTCTCCTCCCCCCCCCTCTCTCTCTTTCTTTTCAGGACCAACAAACGCCTGAACAACAGCATAATCAACACTCGCCTCCTCTCTCGAACCCCCTCCTGAAACCCACCCAACGCTGCCAGACACTGGCAACAAGAGAGTGCTGATCACACAGAGGCAAGTGGGCTGGCAATGCTCCCCCCTTCTTCAGCCTGATGTACCCCCCTGTCCCCCCCAAACCCCCCGCCCTCGCACCCCTCCCCCCAGCATCCCCCAACCCCCCCAACACAGCACAAACACCAGGATAATCCCCGCCCTCACCTCCCTTTCCAGCGCTAATCACGCGCTTTGCTGACGTCAGCAAACATGGCCGACACCGCCAGGCTAGGCGGGAGAGAGCGAGAGAGAGAGAGCGAGAGAGATAGAGAGAGAGAGAGCCGTCTGGAGCATTTCTCTTGGGTTGATTGGCTTTCGATGTGACAGCTGTTGCAACGATGGGTTTCGAGTGGACTGGTTGAGGCAGGGGTGGGTCTCATCACATGTTTTATTTGCGTCAAAACAGGTTTTTTTGTTTGTTTTGGTTGGTTGATTTTTTTCTTTTGGTTTTTGGTGGGCGTGGGGACATCCAAGATTCATCAGCAACGGGAAACAGGGGGATGCATGTTCTATGTGTGGATAACTTGAATGCCAAGAATGTCTTCCCTTTTCTTGTCTTTATTTTGTCTTTCTTTGTTCTGTCTTCATCCTAACTGTCTTTCTTTTCACTCTTCCTTTCATTGTTCTTTTTTCATTTGCTCATCCTCGCTTTTTTCTTCCTTCTTCATTCCTTCCTTCTCCCTTCCTTTTTTTTTTGTTCTTTAGTCTTCCTTTATTCCTGTTCCCTTCTTCCCTTCCTTTTGTTCTTCGTTCTAACTTGATTTCTTCTTCCTTTCCTTCTATGTTTTTCCCCCTTTCTTTCTTTTATCTGTTTTTCCTGATTCCTTTCCCTTTTTTATTTCGTTTTCCATTCAATCTCCTTTTCTTTCTTCCATTCTTTCTTTATTGCCTTGTTTATAGTGTCTCAGCTCACCCTAACACACATATCGTTCGGACAAATCCATATACGATACACCACATCTGCCTGACAGCAGCATAACCCAACGCGATTGTCAGGCCTTGAGTGCATGCTTATATATTTGTGTACCTATCAGAGTGGATTTCTTTTTACATAATTTTGCTTGAGGACGACACTCTCGTTGCCATGGGTTCTTTTTTCAGTGCGCCAAGTGCGTGCTGCACACGAGACATCAGTTTATCGTCTCATCCGAAAGACTAGACGCTCAGTTTGATTTTCCAGTCAAACTTGGGGGAAAGGGCGAGAGCGGGATTCGAACCCACACCCTCACGGATTCTCTGTATTGGCAGCTGAGCGTCTTAACCACATTCTGCCACCCTCCTCCTTAAGAAGAAGAAGAAGGAGAAGAATAAGAAGAAATGATAGTGGTGAAATGAAGATATAGAAAGAAAGAAACAAAGACAGAAAGAACTGAATAAAGAAAAGACGCCAAATGGACAGATTCAAGTAAAAGCAAGTAAGAGAGAAGAACACACAGAAAAAGAAGAAAGGGAAAGAAGGAAAGAAGGAATAAAATAAAGCCAGAAATAACCAACAGCATAAAGAGAGGAAGAGCGGAATAACCTAATGAAAGGAAAAAAAACAAGACAACAAACAACAACAACAACAACAACAACAACAACAACAACAACACACACACACACACACACACACACACACACACACACACACACACACACACACACACAACAGGTTAAAAAAAAGTAGTAACTTTGAAAAAAAAAGGTAAAAAGGAAGAATATAAAAAAATACACAAATACAGAAAGAAAGGTAAAAACGATATTAAAAAAAAAATTAACCCGACGTAGGTAGAAAGGAAGAACATTAAAAAAAAAAGAGATAAATAATGAAAGAAGATAATAAATGAAATTTCAACAACAACAACAACAACAATAATAATTTAAAAAAAACACGGAAAACATAAGAAGAAAGAATAAGAATGAAAAAAAGTATATATATATATATATATATATATATATATATATATATATATATATATATATATATATATATATATATATATATATAAAGCGGACGCGTGCCAGACATACATAAAGATAAAACCGTTTCTCGCAGTCTGCCTGCATCCTATAAAGTCTGTTAAACTCCCTGCACTTCTGCTAAAAAAAACATAGATAGGGAGAGAGAAAGAGAGGGGTCGGGGTGGGGGGGGGAGGTAGAGGGAGACAGACAAACAGACAAGCAGCCAGGCTAGGCACACTGACAGTACAGAGGGAGAGAGACAGACAAAGGTAGAGACAGATACACAGAGAGGCAGAAAGAAAGAAGAGACAGAAAAAGGAGAGAGAGAGAGAGAGAGAGAGAGAGAGAGAGAGAGAGAGAGAAAGGCAGAGGTAGAGGCAGAGACAGACAGACTGACAAGCAGAGGAACAGACATATAGACAGATAGACACAGATATACACAGACACATATACAGCCACATACACACAAACACACGGACACAGACACAGAGACAAACACACACGCGCACACACACGCGCGCTCGCGCGCGCGCGCGCACGCACGCACGCGCGCACACACTCACACACACACACACACACACACACACACACACACACACTTCATATTCACTAAAAGTGGAAAGACTTGAAATGGAAGACCGCACTCAGACTCACACCATCACTGAAATACAGGCATACCAAAACGACATTGGTGGAAAGGTTACATCACCAGCACACTTTCCTGCATGTTTGTAAACCGGGTGGGCCCGTTGCCAGGTGTGGTTGTTGTTTTTTTTACACCCCACCTCCCAAATTCCCCACGGAGAAACAGATGGGGTATGTAACTGGAGACAGTATAGATTAGCTGAGACATGTATTTTGTCTCTCACTATGCAGCTAGCTCTAGCCAGAGGTTTTACTAACGTTATCAGCGTGTGTGTGTGTGTGTGTGTGTGTGTGTGTGTGTGTGTGTGTGTGTGTGTGTGTGTGTGTGTGTGTGTGTGTGTGTGTGTGTGTGTGGGTGTGTGTATGCGGGTGTGGGTGTGTGAGAGCATGTGTGTGTGTGTGTGTGTGTGTGCGTGCGTGCGTGTGCGTGGGTGTGGGTGTGTGTATGCGGGTGTGTGTGTGTGTGTGTGTGTGTGTCGTGAACACTCGCGCCAGCGTGTGTGCATGCATTTGTGCAAAGGTGTGTATAATTACACACCACGAAAATTTCGAGTCATTTCGCAGTGTTTCTTGGCTTCTACAGACGGTGGGAACCACCATTGATTTCATTAACATTTCACTGTTTAATTAACTCTCTCCATACGAACGGCGAAAGAGACGACGTTAACAGCGTTTCACCCCAATTACCACATCAAAATATTGCAAGCGGAAGGCTCTTATACTGAAGAGGTGAATGTTGACAAAGAATACCACAATTCTGACGACGGAAGCTAAAGGTTGGGTCATTGAGACACCCACTGGACATCCGAGGGGTCTGTGTAGAGGAGAAGAGAGGACTGGCCGTACTGAGTGAGTTAATGCCAGAGACAGCCAGGGTTCAGCCCCTTCTCTCACACTTTTACAGACTTGGCGGGGTTTGAATAATTTACTGCAGATAGCGTCGGTGGCAGAGCTAGAGGTGAAACTGGTCAGCAGCGTTGTCCAGATCTTGTCTTTGATTTGAAACGTGTAGCGGGTCATCCAATCCAACCGCTGGCCATGGCTGAATCCTGTTCGTATAACTAAGGAGCGGTTTTTCCAGCGTCGATGTGGAAAGTGACAGAAATGATAGGATTTACGTAACAGGTAAACCCGTCGGAAACGAATGATCAGCGCCCAGTAGCAGCCGTCAGTCGGCTCTACCCAGGTAGGCAGCCTGTTGTGCAAATGACCCCGTGTTTGTAAAGAGTTTAGAGCTTGGTCTCCGACCGAGGATAGGCGCTATATGAGTATCCATATCAATCCCCCCAAAAAAAAATCCCGCAAGATGGAGCAAGAAGAAAGGTAAGAAGAGAGAGAGATGAGAGAGGAGAGGAGAGAGAGACGAGAGTATAGACGAGAAGAGACAAGAAAAGCGAGAGAATACTCGTAATAGAGACAGAGAGAACAGAGTAAAGGCAGATAACAGCCAGAGAACAAAAAAAGTTAGAGCATAGAAAAGAGAGAGAGAGAGAGAAAGGAGGGTGGGCACGAGAGAGAGAGAGTGGAAGAGAAAAGAAGCTAGGAGAGCGGACAAAAAGAGACACATAGCAGATACATCATGAACAAGAGAGATAGAGAGGAGAGATATATAATATAATATAGTATATGATATACATACAGAGAGAGAGAGTGAGAGAGAGAGAAAGCGTTAGGCAGGCTGACAAAAAGAGACACACAGAGAGTCAGACACTGTCATATAAACAGACACAGACCGAGAGAACAAAGAGAGAGAGAGAGAGAGAGAGAGAGAGAGAGAGTGTGTGTGTGTGTGTGTGTGAGAGAGAGAGAGAGAGAGAGAGAGAGAGAGAGAGTGAGTGCGTGAGAGAGAGAGAGACAGAGAGAGAGAGAGAGAGAGGGGGGAAGAGAGAGGGAGAGAGAGGGAGAGATCTCTGTCTGTCTCTGTCTCTCTCCTTCTCCCTCCGTGAATCTAATATTACTGTGCACAGTAAAAGATGCAAGACCGGCACTGCACACAATATGGAATGCCTCTTATGCAGATCTGAAGAGGAAGACGAAGTCCAGTTTGTATTTGCGTTGTTTTATGTCTTTCTCCGTTAGATTGTATAAGACAAAAATAATTATATTCCGTTGAGATGCCGCAGGAGACCAACCAATCTTTGGTTAACTTTACTTCAGCCTTTTTCAAAAAAAGAATTATTCATGATATTGTCATATATATTTACTACAAGTTATTAATTTAAAAAAACAAAATTTCTTTATGGGTTAAAAGTTTTATTTCTGTAATGCATGAAGTACGATTATATGATTCCATATTCACACACACACACACGCGCACACACACACACAAGTAGTCACCTTTACAAATGGAGATATGGCCTTGTAGAATAAACTTTCGTTATCGTTAGCTCTGTTCTCACTGACTGTTGCTCGTTTTGTTCCAGCCTCAGCATGGGCAGATCTGAAGGGAATCGACATCACATCGCCACGAAGCCACACACCGGAGGAGGCCCCTCACTGGATGGTGCATGTTTGGATTCAGACACCACCTGCTAAGCGCTATGATGATGGTTTTTAATTATGTCATAATCGTGGCGATAAAAACAACAATAAAACAACAAACAAGACAAAGCAAAACAACAACAACAACAAAAACCAATGATAATAATCATAATAATGGTATTTATATAGCGCTGAATCTTGTGCAGAGACAAATCAAAGCGTTTTCGCACCAGTCATTCACACGCATGCATAACTCTAAAACTGGAGAAACTGAAGACAAGGAAGAGGCAGGGAAGGGAGGCTATCTTGGGAAGAGGTGAGTTTGAAGGCCAGATTTGAAAGAGCTGAATGTGGAGACTTGACGAAGCTAAAGAGGAAGTTCATTCCAACTGTAAGGTCCAGAGACAGAGAAAGAACGGCGGCCAACAGTCGAGTGTTTGAATCTGGGTATGCGTAAACAGAGTGGATCCGAAGCCGCAACAACAACATCCAACAGCCTCAAACAAACAGAAAAGGAACTTGACCCTATAGTTCACAATGAAACGAAACCCTTGCGTATATATATATATATATCTTATTTGCAGCAGATCTCAGCTAATGAATGGAAAGAAAGCCTTGCACACTCCACACTCGGGGCTACTTCCTGTCAAGGTCTCTGGTGGTGACAGAGTTATGGTGGGCTACCATTCTCCCTGTCTCACACCGAATAAAGTTCAAGATCAGCACTCTATGTTATAAATGTATTCACAAATCTGCCCCTTCCTATCTCTGTGGCTGCCTTCACCTCAACACTCCATCTCGCTCACTACGATCGGCTTCGGATCGACTCTGTTTACGCATACCCAGATTCAAACACTCGACTATTGGCCGCCGTTCTTTCTCTGTCTCTGGATCTTGCAATTGGAATGAACATCCTCTTTCGCTTCGTCAAGTCTCCGCACTCAGCTCTTTCAAGTCTGGTCTTAAAACCCACCTCTTCCCAAAATAGCCTCCCTACCCTGCCTCGTCCTTGTCTTCAGTTTCTCCAGTTTTAGAGTTATGCATGCGTGTGAATGACTGGTGCGAAAGCGCTTTGACTTGTCTCTGCACAAGATTCAGCGCAATATAAATACCATTATTATTATTATTCATTGGACCTCGTCAGCAGAGGTCATGGTAGGTAACTGTGTCCTGTGTATTCTGAATCAGAACATGCACTACGAAACAATCACGGAAGTGTGCAAGCATCTATGTGCAGGATCTCCTCTCTTTTTGAGGCGTTCTGGTGAACTGACAGCGATAGTTCACTGTGGGATAACAGTAAAGAGACTACGGCAGATGGATCTAGGTGCGTCTGTGTATGTGGGGCTTTTGAACAGGTGTGTGTGTGTGTGTGTGTGTGTGTGTGTGTGTGTGTGTGTGTGTGTGTGTGTGTGTGTGTGTGTGTGTGTGTGTGTTCGTTCTTTAGTTTAACGTCTTTTCACTTGTTAAAAAACAAAAAACAACACCCCCCCCCCAAAAAAAAAAAAAAAAACACACACAAAACAAACACACCAAAAACAACAACAACAACAACAACAATATAACACATTTCTAATGAAAAACAACTATAACAGTGAACCAACTAGACTATTTAACAAGGAGCTGAAAAAGTCATACATTAGCAATGGACTGCTGAAGATCGTCAACACTGAAGATGATTTCAGTTCAGGGATGTGAGACTTTAACATATAACATATCACAAGTTGGTATATGATCGGCTGTTATGTGAGCACCACAGATGCAAGAAACATTACTGACGTGTGTGTGTGTGTGTGTGTGTGTGTGTGTGTGTGTGTGTAGGGGGGTTGGAGGGAGGATTGAATCAACTGTGTGAGAGTACAGCCAGGGAAAGGGTGGATGCGGATAGGGCAACCAAAATAAAGCCATGTTTTTTTGTTTTGTTTTTTTACTCATTGAGAACGTTCTGAGGAATGCACTCACCCGCATACAGGCGCAGGAAAAATAAATGCAAGCGAAAATATATTCACGAAAGCGCGCAGACACACACATACACAGATGCATAAGCATATATGATCATGGACACCAAACACACGCGCCCTCTCACGCACACACATACGCGCGCGAACACACACACATACACAAATACGCGCGTGAACACACACACACACACACACACACACACACACACACACACACACACACACACACACCTCTTGTTTTTTGTCAGTTTGTTTTTTTTGCACACCAAAAATACGCGCGCGCGCAAACTCACGCACACACTCACAAACGCTCACATACACAGAAGCATAAGCATGCATAAATATGTTCACACAGTCACACACACACACACACACACACACACACACACACATACACACACACACACACACATACACACACACACACACACATACCCCCTCCCCCCCCCCCCCCCACACACACACAACCACACTCACTCAGAGAAGAGGCTTCAAAGAAATCTCTCTTCTGCGTTTAAAAAAAAAAGAAGAAAAAAAAGAGAAAAAAGAAAGAAAGAGGAGGTGTTTGAATAATTAACAGCAGTCCCAGCTGCATCCCCCTGAAATGGAGAATGCAATCCACGTCCTATAGATCCTGTCCTGTCCTGTCCTGTCCTGTCTTGTCTTGTCTTGTTCTGGGCCACGTGAAAATGGCTCCGAGAGGACACGACAGGCCCTGGCTGTGTGGCCTGACTGTGGTGCTGCTAGCATGCAGCTTTTACATCATTCATTTCATAATGAGACACAGCAGCTGGCTTCACAGACAAGAGAGAGAGAGAGAGAGAGCCAAGTATTGAGGGTGCATGTGACTACTGCACATAAATTTTGGAAGAGAGAGAGAGAGAGAGAGAGAGAGGGGGGGGGGGAGAGAGCGAGAGAAGGAGAGAGAGAGAGAGAGAGAGAGAGAGAGAGAGAGAGAGAGAGAGAGAGAGAGAAAGAGAGAGTGTTTTCACGTTTATGTGTGTGCATGTGTGTGTGTTAGCGTGTGTGTGTGTGTTAGCGTGTGTGTGTGTGTGTGTGTGTGTGTGTGTGTGCGAAAAAGAAAGAGAGAGAGAAAGAGAGTCAGACAGAGAGACAGTCAGACAGAGACAGACACAGAAAGAGAGGGAGACAAAGGCAGAGAGGAAGAAAGAGAGATAGAGATGTGAGGTGACACAACACACACACACACACACACACACACACACACATACACACACACACACACAGTCAGACAGACAGAGAGACAGTCAGACAGAGACGTGACAGACACAGAAAGAGAAGGAGACAAATGGAGAGAGGTAGAAAGAAAGAAAGAGGTGTGTGTGTGTGTGTGTGCGTGTGCGTGCGTGCGTGCGTGTGTGTGTGTGTGTGTGTGTGTGTGAGAGAGAGAGAGAGAGAGAGAGAGAGAGAGTTGACAGACACAGAAAGAGAGGGAGACAAAAGCAGAAAGGTATTTCTACGCCCACCTGATGAGACCGACTCGTACATCTCTCCTCTGTTAAAATATTTTTTGCGAATCTGTGCGGTTTATTCAACTATTTTTTCATATAATATTCCTTCTAAATGTGAATGGACCATGGATGTCAGCCGTCAGTAAATCTGCACTTATTGCCGTCTTTATTTGTTCTATCATGCAGTTTTGTTAATCTGTTTTAATGCCAGCTCAGATCAGATACATAAGCAATTTCATAACATGAACTTTTAATTTTATTTGATTTGATTTGGCCAGTGTTTAAAAAGAGGCTGTAGAAAAAAAATCACAGTAGGCCTAAACTACAGTGTGCAAATGGCGCCTACTCACAGACCATCGTCATCATCATCATCATCATCTTCTTCTTCTTCTTCACAAAAACCTACCACGTCAGCCGGTATTGTTCCAATGGAAAAACTAATTGAAGATGCACTTAACAACAAAAGTTTTGGTTTTCGTGACACTCTGGAGGATTGTGTCTTTAACAAGATAAATAGTGCAAAGGGTGGCAAGGGGAAGGGGAAGAAAGGGTGTAAAAAGTCCAGTGACGATTTTGACAATGACGCAATTGCTAATCGTGTCGCAGAGCTGCTCGTCCCTTTGTTGTCGCCATCGTAGAAAATTATTCTCTAAAGAACATTTTATTAACTATTGTCGGTGCTGTTACCAGACAGTTTAATCAAGACGTTGAGGTGTTGAAAAAGCAAAACCTCCTTCTTCAGTACAAAGTAGACAAACAAGAACAATACAGCCGACGAGAGAACGTTAAAATCATCGGCATTCCAGAACAAGACAACGAGGACCTGGAGGAGGAAGTCAGTAAAGTCTTCCAGGCTGCGGGCTGTACCATCAAGCCCAGTGAAATAGTTGTTGTCCACAGGTCTGGCCAGAGGAAGACCAACAACCACAACTCCACTGTTTCCCATGGCAACGCTCCCGCTGGCCGACCAGTGCTAGTGAAATTTGTGTCTCGGCGGACAAAGGCAACGTTGATGGAGAAGCGACGTGCCCTGAAAGAGACCCAGGAGTTCAAGAAAGTCTTCATCAACGACGACCTGACTCCTCTCTTCTCTGATTCAGACGGCCAATGATACTCTCGGGACATATCAAATTCGTACTTCTAAGACAAAACACACAGATAGTCGCAGTTGGTTTGATTCCACATGCAAACGAAGCCGATCAGAATATTTTAAAGCTAAACACAGAGTAAAACAACAACAACAACAACAGAAATTTTAGTGAAAATAGAGACACGCTCGAAAGAGTCAACAAAAGTTACAAGTCCGTTTTAAAGAAAGCAGAAAAGTCGTGGAGAGAAAAAATGGCACAGAGAACTACGAAGTTTATGCAAAAGCAATTCAAGAGAAGTATGGAATAGAATTAAAAAGAAAAAGAAAACATCATGTCCCATAAATTTAGAAGACATGTTTCACCATTTCAGCAACCTTAACGTTAATGATAATGAATATATTGACAGTACAACGGCAATGCACATTATCAATTTAGAGGATAATGATGATATTTCAAGTGCATGTATTACTGAAGATGAAATTACTTCAGCCATCAAAAGACAGAAGAAAGGCAAAAGTGCCGGTGAAGACATGATTCGTATTGAATATATCATGAACGGCGTTCCTTTGCTGACAGAAACATATTGTAAATTATTTAACAAGATACTGGACGAAGGTGTTGTACCAGAAAAATGGGTATCCGGCTTGATATTGCCATTGTATAAAGGCAAAGGTGATACACTTGACTGTGATAATTATAGGGGAACAGCTTTGCTCAGCTGTGTTGGAAAACTATTCACTACAGTGTTATATGCTAGACTGACTGATTATATCAATGTAAACAATATACTTTCAGGGGCCCAAGCGCAGATTTAGACAGTCCCATTCTAAAATAGATCAAATATTTGTTTTGAAATCACTAACTGATATTTTCTCCATGAAAAAGAAGAAACGTTACTGTGCTTTTGTTGATTTTCAAAACAAGCCTTTGATTCAGTTTGGAGAAGTGGGTTATGGCACAAACTTGTCATGAAAGCGTGAATGTACACTTTTGCGTGTCATAATGAACATGTATGATAGCATTAAGTCATGTGTTTTTTTAAAATTGTGAAAAATCTGATTTCTTTAGCATTTGTAAGGGTGTACGACAAGGAGAAAATCTCTCGCCTTTGCTTTTTTCTCTGTATTTAGAGTCGTATTTGACTGAGCATAAGAGGCCATTTGTTGATCTTTTATTGATAGATAATTACATGCGATTATTTGTACTGTTGTATGCAGAAGACACAAGTTTACTTTCGGAGACGAAAGAAAGATTACAACAGTCCCTCAATGTTTTTCACAAATATTGTTTAAAATTGAAACTAGTGGTCAATGTAAAGAAAACTAAAATGATGATATTTAATTCTACAAACAAGCTAAAGCCTGCTTTTAAGTTTGGTGATGCATGTTTGGATGTTGTCGATTCTTTTAAATATCTTGGTATCGAAATTAGTAGAAACGGAACTTTTTACAAAGCTAAACAAATGATTTATGAACAGGGCCAAAAAACTATGTTTTCGTTACTTCAGTCAGCCAGAAATTAAGATTTACCTTTACATATCATTCTGGACATGTACCAGTCAATGATTGTTCCTATTTTGTTGTATGGTGCAGAAATATGGGGTTATGAAAATGTAGATATACTTGAAAAATTAGGATTGGAATTTTTGAAACGCTTGTTCAGACTGAACAGAAATACTATGACCCAAATTGTTTATGGAGAAACTGGTATTTATCCAATTAGTGTGTTAGTGAAAATGAGATAAGTTCGATTTTGGACCAGCTTAGTGATACCAAACACAGAAAAATACTCTGGGAAAACATAATTATCTGATATTACTTGACTTATATCGAAATGGTATTTATTCTTCACAATGGATGAGTTGTATCAGACAAATTTTAATTGGAGCAGGGTATGACTGTGTTTGGGATGCTCAATTCTTCTTGGAGAGGGAATCTTTCTGTAAGAATGTCAACATTGCTTTGAGAGATAGTTTTCAAAATCTAGGGAGACATGCTCTAGAGGCGAGTAGTAAATGTTTGTTTTATCGAAATTTCAAAAGTGGATTTGGTAGAGAAAAATATGTAAGTCAAATGCCTGATAATTACGTTATCAGCTTCTTCATATTTCGAAGTAGTAATCATAAGCTGGAAATAGAAACAGGGAGACACAAAGGCATACCACGATAGTTGCGACTTTGTAAGGTTTGTAACATGTCTGTGATTGGGGATGAGTTTCATTTTATAAAGGAATGTCCCAATTATGATTAGTTACGAAATAGATATGTTCCTAAAAATATTTGTCTCCAAAATCGGTATTTAATTTTTGTAATATGCTCAAACGAGGCAAAAACGTCATTTTAGCTGTAAGCAAGATGATTAGATTTGCAAATGTTGCCTAGCTACACTTTTGGAGTTGAAAGACATTTGTGTTTTCTTAACTTTTATGTGACATTATTGTGTATTTGGAAATGTTTGTTCTGGGCATGAAAAACATATTTTGCAGTAATCCTCCATACTTCAATAGGAGTGAAAGGATAATCAAAACTCGAAACTTGAAACTTGAAAAAAAAAACAAGAAAGAAAAAAAAAAGTACCATTACTGACACAAATATCATTATGCTGCGTGACTGGAACGCCAAGCACTGAAAGCTACTACCGTTTATCCCCTGTCTTTTAGACCTTAGTATCTTTATCTACCCGGAAGACCTGCAGACATTTGGAGTACCAGACAATGGAATAATTTCCTTTCAGAATGCGCGCCCCTCCCGGCTGTCGTCGGATATCAACTGGTCCTGTATTGACATGGTCAGTGGATGGATGGTGCTGGTAATGTGGAGTGATGGCCTACGCGTCCGCCTGGGCCTTGGAAACGAGATGATCTGAGCGCGTTGGTTCGAGTCACGGCTCAGTCGCCAATATTTTCTCTCCTCCACTAGACCTTGAGTGGTGGTCTGGACGCTAGTCATTCGGAGTGCAGCATGAACCTAGCACACGTAAACGAACCCACGGCAGCAAAAGGGTTGTCCTGGCAAAATTCAGTGGAAAAATCCATTTCGATAGGAAAAACAAATAAAAATGCACGCAGGAAAAAATACCAAAAAATGAGTGGTGCTGTCAGTGTAGTGACGCGCTCTTCCTGGGGAAAGCAGCCCGAATTTCACACAGAGAAGTTTGTTGTGACAAAAAAAAAAGAAAAAAAAAAAGAGAGAAATACAGAATGTTTGGACACTGGATTCCAAGGGAGGTCCTGTACTAATTATGGTCAGTGAATGGATGGTGCTGATAATGTTTGGACACTGGATTTCTAAGGTCATGTACTGATAATTATGGTCAGTGAATGGATGGTGCTGATAATGTTTGGACACTGGATTCCTAGGGAGGTCGTGTACTGACAATTATGGTCAGTGAATGGATGGTGCTGATAGTTTCAGTTTGTTTCAGTAGCTCAAGGAGGCGTCACTGCATTCGGACAAATCCATGTACGCTACACCACATCTGCCAAGCAGATGCCTGACCAGCAGCGTAATCCAACGCGCTTTGTCAGGCCTTGACGTGCTGATAATGTTTGGACACTGGATTCCTAAGGAGATCCTGTACTGATTATGGTCAGTGAATGGGTGGTGCTGATACTGTTTGGACACTGGATTCCTAAGGAGGTCTTGTACTGATAATTATGGTCAGTGAATGGATGGTGCTGATAATGTTTGGACACTGGATTGCCAGGGGAATGTTTATTATTATCGGTGATCTTACTTTGGTTTGCTGGTTCTTAGTGGCTGTTTGTTTTGATCCAAGATTTAACATGTGTGTTGTGAATGTTCATTATTCTTACTGTTATCAGTATCATTGTTATTGGCAGTATCCCACTTCTTGCCTTTTAAGCACTGAATCTACTATATTACAGTTTGTATATTCATTTGTTTTGTTTTTTTTGGTTTTTTTTATCGATATAAACAGCACGAAGAAGA
>NC_134895.1:40143815-40153815 GCF_041734735.1 Babylonia areolata | reverse complement strand
GGGCCTCTGCTACACACTGCTACACTCTGTATCATGGCTTTTTGTGGACCTATGCTACACTGCTACACTCTGTATCATGGCTTTCTGTGGAGCACTGCTACACTCTGTATCATGGGTTTCTGTGGCCCTGCTACACCTCTGCTACACTCTGTATCATGGCTTTCTGTGGACCTTTGCTACAGTCTGTATCATGGCTTTCTGTGGACCTTTGCTACAGTCTGTATCATGGCTTTCTGTGGACCTCTGCTACACTCTGTATCATGGCTTTCTGTGGACCTTTGCTACACTCTGTATCATGGCTTTCTGTGGACCTCTGCTACAGTCTGTATCATGGCTTTCTGTGGACCTCTGCTACAGTCTGTATCATGGCTTTCTGTGGACCTCTGCTACACTCTACATCACGTCCCCTGTATTCCTAACTGCAGTCTGTCTCTTTTTTTTGACCTGACAGGTCCAGACGTGTGTGTGTGTGTGTGTGTGTGTGTGTGTGTGTGTGTGTGTGTGTGTGTGTGTGTGTGTGTGTTTACACCATACTATTTACAACTGGTATATTCCGTTAATTTAGAACCGTATTTGATCCCATCTTTAACTTGAATGTTCATATTTAAAATGAATATGTAAAATCTACCATTGACACCATGTAATGTGGACGGAAACACGTGCAAGAAATATGATATGCTTTTATCGGTTATCATTTACCCCCCCCCCCCCCCACACACACACACACCACCCCACCCCCCCACCCCCAACCCCCGACCCCCCCCCCTCCCCACGCCCCCCACACAACACCAAAGGCAACAATTCTCCTCTCGTTAGAATGGAAACCCTTCGCAGGGCATTGTCGTTTTCTGTTCTTTGAACCATTTTCTTCTTCATTCTTGTCCGCTTGGCTGTTCTCAGTTACGTCTGGAGAAGGTGAGGATGACACGATTTCCTTTCAGCACCTCCGTACCATCAGCTGGGGCTGGAACAGGAATAGTTTTCTCGTGGGTTTGGACACTGATACCCCACCATGATGTTGCTGTGAACTGGACAATCTATGATGAGGAGATTATTACTTTATAGTTGATTTGATTAGATTTTTTTTTAACACAGAAATGTCGAAAATTGATGGTGATTTGTCATGTTGATCGTCATTATTCATCGTCTTTCCCCCTCCTCATCTTAAGTCTGACTGATTCTGTTTTTGTCACACTTTTGTGAGTTTCGCACATTTCGATTAATAAATTATTATTTTTGTTTCCACTTTGTACCTTTCTTATCATTTATACATTGGTTCGGGATTCCCCCCCATTTTTTTAAATTCATTTATTTATTTGTTTTAATTGCCTCATCCTTTGCGGTATTACAGTGACATTTCTCCTACACCTCTTACCCAAAATACCCCATACGCAGCCACGCCCAGAATCATCTGCCGCAAAATCGGGGGGTCATGGGAAGCGGGTGTCTACAGTACACTGTCGATGTTAGGTCGACAAGAGGTTACACACCAGTGGAGACTCAGCAGCAGTGCTGCCGATTTACTTCAGTGGTGTTGAGGAGTGCCTGTTCTGATTCAACGTATTATGAAAACCACCCACTGACGATGGTCACACACACACACACACACACACACACACACACACACACACACACACACACACACTTCTCTTCCCCCTCCTCCCACTCCTCCTCCACCCCTGGCATCCTCAGCCCCTCTTTTATTTCGTCTGACATCACTTTAAGTAGGAAGACGTTAAACTGAAGATTACTGCCTCCACCACTACTCCCCCTCCTACTCCTCCTTTCTCCTCCTCCTTCTACTCCTCTTCCTCCTACTCCTCCTTTCTCCCCCTTCTACTCCTCCTCCTCCTAGTACTCTTCCTACCCCTCCTTCTACTCCTCCTCCTCTTCCTCCTCCTTCTCCACCACCTCCTCCTACTCCTCTTCCTGCTGCTCCTTCTACTCCTCCACCACCTCCTACTCCTCCTCCTACTCTTCCTCCTTCTACTCCTCCCCCTCTTACTCCTCCTCCTACTCCTCCTCCTTCTACTACTACTCCTACCGCTGCTACTGCTATTTCTACTACTACTACTGGCGATAACAATCGCACAGTCACGGAGTCAGACTGAATGAGTGTCCCCTTCGGAGTGGAGACCACCACCACCTCCACAGGGTCCTTCCAACGATACCCTCACCATGAATCTGCCGACACCGAAGACCTTGAAGAAACTCACCTCTGACATGATGTGCGGAGGGATCTAAACTGAGCCATCACATGAACGGGGCATGAAACGCCACCATGGAATCTGAGACATTTCCTTTCCTTTCGGAATCGGCAATGGATGAGGATGAAAGTGACGACGATGTAGCTGTTAGAGGTCCACTTAGGTTAATTTAATTTCATTCATTATGCCCATCGGTCGGGGTGGAGCATAGGCCATCAACGACCCCTCGCCATCGCACCCTGCTCTGGGCTGTTATGGCTATTCCAGTCCAGTTGGTCCCTTGCTGCTTCAGCTCTGCCTCGGTGTCTCGCCTCCAGCTGTTGCGAGGCCGGCCTCTCTTCCTCTTTCCTTGCGGGTTCCAGGCCAGGGCTTGGCGTGTGATGCTGGACGCTGACTTCCGGAGAGTGTGTCCGATCCAGCCCTACTTCCTCCGCAGTATCTGCTTGGCCACTGGTTTCTGTCCCGCTCGCTCCCACATATCTTCGTTTCGGATGTTCTCCTGCCATCGGATTTTGTAGATGCGCCTCAGACAGGTGTTGAAGAATGTCTGAATCTTTTGCTGCATCGTCTGTGTTGTCCGCCATGTCTCGCATCCATACAGCAGAATTAGCTTCACATTGGAGTTGAAGATGCGGAGTTTGGTTTTCATACTGATTGCTCCAGATGCCCAGACCAATTAGGTCAGGAACTATGTATTTTGTATTCGTATTTGTATTTCTTTTTATCACAACAGATTTCTCTGTGTGAAATTCGGGCTGCTCTCCACAGGGAGAGCGCGTTGGCTACACTACAGCGCCACTCATTATTTTAGTATTATTTCCTGCATGCAGTTTTTGTTTCCCCCTATCGAAGTGGATTTTTCAACAAAATTTTGCCAGGAGCAACCCTTTTGTTGCCGTGGGTTCTTTTACGTGCGCTAAGTGCATGCTGCACACGGGACCTCGGTTTATCGTCTCATCCGAATGACTAGGGTCCAGACCACCACTCAAGGTCTAGTGGAGGGAGAGAAAACATCTGCGGCTGAGCCGTGATTCGAACCAGAGCGCTCAGATTCCCTCGCTTCCTAGGCGGACGCGTTACCTCTTGGCCATCACTCCAATGACAAGTGTGACAAAGTCTGGAAGCTGACTGCACGCTGGGGTGTGCATAGTCCTTTTGTGTAGTCTCAGGTGTTGCTGGTGGTTGTTGTGGGCTGCTGCACAAAAGAGTCATCTACTTCAGATTATTGATGCTGAAAGGGCAACAAATGTTTACATGATGACTCATGTGACCTCATTTAAGTAAATGACGTATTACATGGTTATGACGGAGGACTTGTACTTAAAAAAAAAGACAATTAAAAAAACTTAGTCTTATCCTGCGGAAGAAAGATTCGGAAGAGATCGTTGCAATACAACGTCAGCGAAAAAAAAGTCCAACGATTGTTTAATTTTTCTTGTTGGAAAAGGCTTTCTGTGTAATTTATTTCATGCAGCCAAGACAATTTGGTTAAACTTAAGTAATGTTGCAAAAAATGAGCAACGTAGTCTGATCTATCCTGAGGTTTAATACCAACCCCCCCCGTCCCCCCAAAAACAACAACAACAACAACAACAACATACTATCATCATTTATGTTGTGTTTCATATAGTTTGTATTCTGTTTCAGATAGTTATGTTATTTTAATTGTTTACGTTTCATTTTGGCGCAAAATACTATTGCTGTTATTATAATATCCTCCATGCTCCCAAAAGGGATGAAAGGATTAAATATTCTTGATTCTTGATCCAGAATAGACCCTGGCATCAACCATGGCTGAGAGAGATACAGATAGATAGATACCTTCAGTGCTGGTCAGGCAAATGTGAGATGAGGAGCACTCACTAAGATGCATCCATGAAGTGGATGACCCTTGATTACATGGCTCCAGTCTTCCAGTCTGGAAGCCCATGGCACACTCCACTTCAGTTGTGGCCGACCACGAGCTGTTAACAAAGCAAAAACAAAACAAAACAAAACAAAACAAAACGAAACGAACAAGAATGTCCACACTTCCACTAGAGCTGGCGCGTGGTTCCTTCCAATCGTTAATCCACGACGCCACCCGAAGCGCCGTGCCACAGTGACTGATGAAGCAGCAGACATTTTAATACCGGAGAGACAGGCTAAAGCAGGGTTCTCTCTCATACACTGGCAAGACGGGCATTGATTAATTCACTGCGGATCACGTCAACGGAAGTGTAAGAGACAGTAGACAGCTGTACAATCCAACGTTCGTCATTAATTTCGCACGTGGTAGTAGTCTCCACGAAGTCCGCTCTACACTGTGACTTTATCTGCTTAGGCCACGTCGGGTGTTTTGATGGCGTGAAGGATGACATAGGAGCAACACACACACACACACACAGAGCACACACACACACACACACACACTACACACTACACACACACACACACACACACACACACACACACACACCAACCACCCCTCGACAACAACTCAACACACACACAACATACCACACCACACACACACACACACAACAATCCAATAATAAGACAATACACACAACACAACAAAACTATCACTAACATGACAAGAAATTCTCTTGCACACACATTCACAACAATAAGAAAACAACACAACAAACACAAATAATGAATAAAACACAAAAAAAATCAAATTCACACACAGCAACCACAATGACAACAAGCACATCACACACAATATACATGCATGTCAAAATATTTGTGCAGGGCTCTCCATTAGCACGAAAGTGAGACAGGGCTAACACCCCCAACCCCACACACAAGAACCAAGCAAAAGACAACGGACAGCACAAGACAAACAACACCGACCTTGATATCTGCCACTCTCTTCCTTCCACAGAATTGCAACTACAAATTCATCGTTTTGTTCTGTTCTGTTAATCTAATATCATTTTCTAGTTGCCCCCTCTCTCAATTTCTTCTTCTTCACAAATGTAAATAAAGCTTTGTGTTTACTCTCACGAGCCATTGACACTAAAAAAACACACAAATCACCCACCACCCCCCTCACTACTCTCTTCACTGTTTCACCGCTTTCACCACCACACAAATTGATAAAATATACATTGCAAAAACAACACACTGCAGCATGTCATGGTTCGCCTTTCTTTATCACCTACACCCGATTATCTTAACCCACTAATGTACACATACATATTGATGGACATATGGAATGATTTTTTGTCATGTCGTAACCCTTACCTCTGTCGTCAACATACTTCTTATGATATGATATGATAATGTTATATATTGATATGTCGATAGATGTGAGTAATGTGCTGATAGTTTATAATGATAAGGTCCCACCGCATGTATGTAATTCCGTATTTATAATTAATGTATTACTAATATCAAACACACATGTACCGTACTTAAACAATTCATGTACTGATGTGTCAAAAGTACCACAGTACCGTGTTTAATAATTACATGGTCCTGTACATATTACACAAGTACACACGACCATTTAGATGTCATTCATGATATGTCTTGTGTGAGGTAATGTGTGTGTGTGATAATATAACTGTCTGTCTATGTGATCATATTACATATATCTGTATTTAATGTGAATTTCCTACGTTGATCAGTGTAGCACATGACGTGAAATGTGAACTGGCCTTGCCCGAGATACAATCTTTATTGTCAAACGATACTACACACGTTACTGAACCATCAAATGAACAAGCCCAGACTGATGTAATACATGCTACTTATGATAATGTGAACTGTCCTGTCAATGTATTATGTCATGTCGTGGTGTTGAGGAACGCCAGTATGAGAAGGGTAACAGGCCGGAGCAAATCGGAATCAGTAGATGTGAGTACAGTACCGGAGTGGTAGATGGAAGGTCTGTACGAGTGAGTAGTGGCGAGTGTTGATAATGGATACTGATCACTTAGATTGTCAATGCTTTGCATAATGTAACTGGTCTGTTGAGTGTTCATTACATTGACTAAATGTAACCAGTCCTGTCAATATGTATATGATATTGAATGTTGAACACCAAACCCACCCACGCATCAATCAATTTGTGGTCTGAGTGTTTGACAATCCATATTTCAAGTAGTGGCAGCTGAAAAGAAAGAATGCTGAGAAAGAAGAAAGAGGGGACGTTTTGTGATGTATATTTACTATATCATATGATGCTGTTGTATATGATTATATATTTTATATCTTTTAAACTCACTGTTGACGAGATGGAGTGAACTAGATGTGGTTGTGACATCTTTTACCTCAGGTAAGGTCTTTGATGTTGGTCCACGTAATATGGATAAAAACAACCACACACAACACAACAACCAATCATGCAATCAATTCACTCATTCACACACACACACACACACAGACACACACACACACAGACACAGACAGACAGACAGACAGACACACACACACACACACAGACACACACACACACACACACACACACACACACTCACTCACTTATTCACTCATTCACACACACACACACACAGACACACACACACACAGACACAGACAGACAGACAGACAGACAGACACACACACACACAGACACACACACACACACACACACACACACACACACACACACAGAGAGTAACAGTAGCCAAACCTGACCAGTTTACAACCTATCACTCTTTACTTTACGATTGACTCAAGACCCGGAACCCACGGGCTGAGAAGTTGTGACGTAACTTTTACAACCCAGCTTGCACGTGGCGTCGTCGAAGAGCTGTGCCCTCGCAGATAACCCCCCCCCCCCCCCCCCCCCACACACACACACACACACGCACGCACGCACACATCTACACGCACAAAAACGCAAACATGCACGCAAACTCACACACATACAAATGCACGCAAAATACACCCACACATATTATGCCCCTCACACCCCCTACCCATCGCCTCTCCACCACATACCCCTTCTACATACACACGAATTTACTCTAACACACACACACACACACACGAAATACATGCGCACGCATACACTCACACAAACAAGCACATAGCAATCTCATATGCGCGTGCGCACAGGAACACACACACACAACAACAACAACAAGAGCAACAGCAACAGTGCAGAGGGGCGACAATCCATGCAGGAGCGACAACCCATGCAGGGGCGACAATCCATGCAGGAGCGACAACCCATGCAGGGGCGACAATCCATGCAGGGGCGACAACACATGCCACAACAAGAGAGAGAGAGAGAGAGAGAGAGAGAGAGAGAGAGAGAGAGAGAGAGACAGAGACAGAGAGAGAGACAGAGAGAGAGAAACCAACCGACCGACCGACCGACCGACCTGTGATGATCATGCCACTCTCTCCTTTCACCACATTCCAGCATCTCTCTCTGTGTCTGTCTCTCTCCTTTCTTCTGTCCTTCCCGAAATTGTAAAGGAAAGGCTTTTCTGTTGTTTCTTCTGCACGGTATGCCATTGAAGCATAAAAAGATACATCTACAGAATCTCTCTCTCTCTCTCTCTCTCTGTTTCAACGCGTCTTTCATTCCACCACACAAATACTTATGATAAAATTAATAACATTTGCTGTGAAGAGGGGGAGACCAGACGTGTAACACTGCAAGCCATTGTCATGGTTTCGCCTTTCTTTTAATAACCTACACCGCCGTCTTCTTCTCAACCCACCTGGAAGTACCACAGATATCTGGAGCTGCGGACAATGGAATGATTTTTCTGTCAGTGTGCGTATACCCCTTACCTGGCTGTCGTCAGAAAGTGAACTGGTCCTGTACTGATGTGATGAGTGGATGTACATGGTGTTGATGATGTGAACTGGTCCTGTATTGATGTGAGGTACATGTGCCGTGGTGTTTATAATGTGAACTGGTCCTGTACTGATGTGATGAGTGGATGTACATGGTGTTGATGATGTGAACTGGTCCTGTATTGATGTGATGTACATGTGCCGTGGTGTTGATAATGTGAACTGGTCCTGTACTGATGTGATGAGTGGATGTACATGGTGTTGATAATGTGAACTGGTCCTGTACTGATGTGAGGTACATGTGCCGTGGTGTTGATAATGTGAACTGGTCCTGTACTGATGTGATGTACATGTACCGTGGTGTTGATAATGTGAACTGGTCCTGTACTGATGTGATCAAAGGTACACATGTACCGTGGTGTTGAGAATGTCAACTGGTCATGTACTGATGTGATCAAAGGTACACATGTACCGTGGTGTTGATAATGTGAACTGGTCCTGTACTGATGTGATCAAAGGTACACATGTACAGTGGTGTTGAGAATGTCAACTGGTCATGTATGTACTTGTGTGAGGTACATGTACTATTGTGCTGATAATGTGAACTGGTCCTGTACTGATGTGATCAGTGGATGTACATGTATCGTGGTATTGGTAATGTGAACTGGTGCTGTACTGATGTGAGGTACATGTACCGTGGTATTGGTAATGTGAACTGGTCCTGTACTGAAGTGATGTACATGTACCATGGTGCTGATAATGTGAACCGGTCCTGTACCCCACCCCACCCCCCGCCCTTAGCCTCCTCCCGTGAGTGGTTGTGGCCTGGGTGTTAGTCTTTATGGATGATATGTTAGACCAACGTCCTGTGTGCAGTCTGAAAAAAAAAATGCTGGAAAAAAAGAGAAGCGTTTTTGATTTTATATATATATATATATATATATATATATATATATATATATATATATATATCTATATATCTATCTATCTATCTATCTATCTATATATATATATATATATATATATATATATATATATATATATATATATATATATATAAATCTACACTTGTTCTCGACTGAAGACTGGAGGAACGTAACTGCTGCGCTGTGCTGACGCTCTTTTCCCATCAAGGAAGGCTTGAGTTTGTCCACGATATATATCGTGATAAAAAAACAAAGCCACACAACATAATACGATACAACGCAATACAATGCAATGCAATGCAATGCAATACAGTGCAATACAATGCAACGCAATGCAATGTAATACGATCCGATGCAGTGCAGTGCAATGCAATGCAACAGAATGCAATGCAATACGATACGATGCGATGCAATACAATGCAATACAGCATAATCAATACAATACGATACAATACAATACATTACAATACAAATCAATGCAATGCAATGCAATACATACAACACAATACAATACAATGCAATGCAATGCAATGCAATATTGATACTTTTGTTCAGACAAAAAAAACAACAAATTTGTTTGTGCATGTGATTTTACAAGTGTAGCCGCGTACTCACATGTTTCTGTACGTACGTACGTACGTATGTATGTATGTATGTATGTATGTATGTATGTATGTATGTATGTATGCGTGCAGACGTGGGTGTGTTTGTGTGTGCGTGCATGCGTGCGTGTGTGCGTACGTGCGTGTCAGAAAGAGAGTGCACCAACCCAAGGGGTGATAACCGTTCAGGAAGTATAAGTAAACGCTGCGAAAATAGCGCGCTTTCATTTCCACTTTGATCACTGCTGTGAGACTCGAGAGGAGAAGAAACTTTTATCTTTCTTTAATTTAATTCTTCTGATGTTTGGCGCATTTGAAGTACGCTTATGTAAAACAGGAAAGCTAAAATGGAAGACTGACAGACAGACAGACAGACAGACAGAGGGAGAGAGAGAGAGAGAGAGAGAGAGAGAGAGAGAGAGAGAGAGAGAGAGAGAGAGAGGCAGACAGACAGACAGACAGGCAGAGAGAGAGAGACAGAGAGAAAGAGAGAAAGACAGAGGTAGAGAGAGAGAGATGA
>NC_134895.1:40123815-40136315 GCF_041734735.1 Babylonia areolata | reverse complement strand
AGTCACGTGTTCCTGGAGACCTAGGAACGTTCTTATCTATTGAGGTTTTTAGTATACAGATGACGACCTGTGTGTCTTGACACTGGACAGGCAGAAATGAACACAAGCGATTCGACCTCAGCACAGGGTCTTTGTTGATGGGTAGCCTCACAGCAGCCAGCCCGATATAATTATGTAGTTTTTGCAGGCCTGTCAGGACAACCGGTTGTTTGAAGAAATTATTTTTTTCAGGTTATTCGGATGAGGCGATAAACCGAGGCCCCGTGTGCAGCACGCACTTGGCACACTGAGAGAAAAAAAAAGAAAAAAAGAAGAACCCATGGCTACAAAAGTGATGTCCTCTGGAGTAATTCTGAAGAAGAAATCCACTCCGATAGGCACACAGAAATGTGTGCATGCACTCAAGTCCTGAATAGTGCGTTGGGTTATACTGCTGCCAGGTGTTTGATTAGCGGTGTGGTGTAGCGTATATGGATTTGTCTGAACGCAGTGATGCCTCATTGACTCGAGAAACTTAAACTGAAAACAGCCAATTGAAGTGCAAGTTTTTTATTTATATATTTATTTTTAATTCTCTCATTTAGTCACAAACTGGAACGTACCGTTTGAAAAAAACAAACAAAAAAACAAAAACAAACAAACAAACAAAAAAAACCCTTTCATTTCCGTCTTGAGCTTTGAAAACAAACATTACTACTGTTAGATGTGGCCTCATCGTAGCAGCCTTATGACTGCTGACCATAACTGCTAATAAAAGCTGACATGAAATGGCCTTTTTCATCAAATGCGAGCGTGTCTTTAGTCAGGATGTGGAACAAGACCACGAGAACCCCCCAGCTCTGATTTCATTGTCCTTGCCATTCCACACCTCTGTTAACCTTTTCACCGCCAAGCTCGCATTTATGCACAGGCATGGTAGAGGACCCATGTCACTGAAAAGTGGCCATTCATTGGTCTGTTATCCATGAACCTATTGCTCTTAATGTTCTGTGGTAGGATAGGCCATATTTTTTTTATACATCGCAGGGAGAATCCCCAGCTATTCTTAGCCACTGTCTTTTCTGTGTTTATACCACAAGGGAATTTTGTACTCTAAATTGACTGGCGGTGAAAGGGTTAAAAGAAAGAAAGAAAAAATGACAACAGAAATAAAGGAAAGGAAAGGAACCCCCCCATATATATATATATATATATATATATATATATATATATATATATATATACACACATACACACACATACATATATATATATATATATTCACACACAGACACAGACAGACAGACAGACGCAGACCTGGACCTGTAAGATTATCCAAAGAGAGAGCACACAGACACACAGACATACCCACTTATATACACACTCAACCACATATGCAGACACAGACAGACACACATACAGACAGACACAGACGCAGACAAACAAACACAACCACACACACTCGCACGCACGCACGCACGCACGCACGCACGCACACAAACACACACACACAGGGAGTGTAGCAGAGGTGCATGGAAAGCCATGATACAGAGTGTAGCAGAGGTCCACAGACATGTAACATGTTTCGTGTATGACCGTTTTGTTTATTAACCGCCGCCATGTAGGCAGCCATACTCCATTTTCGGGAGTGTGCATGCTGGGTATGTTCTTGTTTCCATAACCCACCGAATGCTGACATGCGTATTTTATCTTCTGTGTGCAAGTGGAACCATTAGCATGTCTGCACATGTGTTGACCTGGGAGATCAGAAAAATCTCCACCCAATTCCTCACCATCGCTGTTACCGAGATACGAACCTGGGACCCTCAGATTGAAAGTCGAACGCTTTAACCACTCGGATGTTATGCCCGAGTCGTAGAAAAAAAACCGTTGTTCAGGAACAGTTCCAGTTCCAGTGGCTTGAAGAGGAGATTGGTATGTCACGTCTTAGAGTGTGGGTGGCTACAGTGGATGGCCGTGTCGTCTTTCGTGTTCTGACAAGCCCTTTTTGCATTCATTGCGCGGTCTGCTGCTTCTGCATCTACTTCCTTGCCGTTGAGTTTGAACACACACACACACACACACACACACACACACACACACACACACAAACACACACACACACACATACACACGCACGCACACACATACACACGCACGCACACACATACACACGCACGCACACACATACACACGCACACACACATACACATACATGCACACACTCTCATGCGCGTGCGCGCACACACACACACGCACACACACATACATACACACATGCACACTGAGACACACGCACACACACATACACACACACACACACACACACACTTACACACAAATGTAAACACACACATGCACACACACACACACACACACCACACTACACACAAACACACACGCACACACTAACACAGACACACACACAGACGCGCGCGCGCGCGCACACACACACGCACACACACACACCCACATGACAAAAATCACATAAAAGAACGTCAGTCTTTGTATGGAGTCGCTTTAATGACAAGAGGAAGTTAAACAATGTTGACGAGCCTCGACCAGCGAATCTCTGTCTCTGCCCTATGAATGATGTCAATGGATTGAATAGGCTGTGAAACCCATCGCGTGCCTGTGTGTACACAAGCATGGAAGGAAGCAGGCTAACCTGGTGTGAACGGCTTCAGGGAGAATTGGGAGGAGCAAGGGCGTTGTGAAAAAGATAGCAGTGGTAGTGATCACGTTGAGGGAAAGTTGTAGAGATATATAAAATAAGATGTACAGAATGCACCAGAGACTAAAAGGTTAATCGCTAGGAGCCGTGTTTTTTTATGAAAAATGAGCTATATTCATACTCACATGAGAACATGACATAACAGTCATTGAAATCCAGTCGAAGGTGCAAACAGTACACACACACACACACACACACACACACACACGCACACACACACACACACATGCACACACACACACACACACACACACATGACAAAAATCACATAAAAGAACGTCAGTCTTTGTATGGAGTCGCTTTAATGACAAGAGGAAGTTAAACAATGTTGACGAGCCTCGACCAGCGAATCTCTGTCTCTGCCCTATGAATGATGTCAATGGATTGAATAGGCTGTGAAACCCATCGCGTGCCTGTGTGTACACAAGCATGGAAGGAAGCAGGCTAACCTGGTGTGAACGGCTTCAGGGAGAATTGGGAGGAGAAAGGGCGTTGTGAAAAAGATAGCAGTGGTGGTGATCACGTTGATGGAAAGTTGTAGAGATATGCAAAATAAGATGTACAGAATGCACCAAAGACTAAAAGGTTAATCGCTAGGAACCGTGTTTTTTTATGAAAAATGAGCTATATTCATACTCACATGAGAAAATGACATAACAGTCATTGAAATCCAATCGAAGGAGCAAACAGCACACACACACACACACACACACACACACACACACACACACACACACACACACACACACACACATGACAAAAATCACATAAAAGAACGTCAGTCTTTGTATGGAGTCGCTTTAATGACAAGAGGAAGTTAAACAATGTTGACGAGCCTCGACCAGCGAATCTCTGTCTCTGCCCTATGAATGATGTCAATGGATTGAATAGGCTGTGAAACCCATCGCGTGCCTGTGTGTACACAAGCATGGAAGGAAGCAGGCTAACCTGGTGTGAACGGCTTCAGGGAGAATTGGGAGGAGAAAGGGCGTTGTGAAAAAGACAGCAGTGGTGGTGATCACGTTGAGGGAAAGTTGTAGAGATATGCAAAATAAGATGTACTGAATGCACCAGAGACTAAAAGGTTAATCGCTAGGAACCGTGTTTTTTTTATGAAAAATGAGCTATATTCATACTCACATGAGAACATGACATAACAGTCATTGAAATCCAGTCGAAGGTGCAAACAGCACACACACACACACACACACACACACACACACACACACACTAACACACACACACACACACACACACATGTTAAAAATGCAGAAAAAAGCGTTATTCTTTGTATGGAGTCACTTTAATGACAAGAGGAAGTTAAACAATATTGACGAGCCTCGACAAGCAATCTGTCTCTGCACGCAAAATGATGTCAATGGATTGAATAGGTTGTGAAACCCATCGTGTGTGTGTGTGTGTGTGTGTGTGTGTGTGTGTGTGTGTGTGTGCGCGCACAAGGATGGAAGGAGAGCGGTGTTGGTGTGAATGGCTTCAGGGGGAAGTTGGGTGGGGATGGGGAGAAGGGTACTTCTATCTGTGTGTATGTGCGTGTGTGTGTGCGTGCGCGTGTATGTGCGTGTTCGCGCGTGTGCGTGCGTGTGTACGTGTGTATTTGTTTGAGTTTTGAGGAAGTGCCTGGGTTTGTTCCAATGTGCCTTTAGTTCACCTGTGCACTACCAAAATCGGTAGCATAAGCTGAAGCTATGTACCTTGTAAATGGCGAGAGTTACTATTTTGAAAAAAAGAAAGAATTATATTGCATATTATCTATCTATCTATCTATACATATCTAGTATAGTGTATAGTGTATGTGTGTATAGTGTGTGTGTAGTGTGTGTGTGTGTGTGTGTGTGTGTGTGTGTGTGTGTGTGTGTGCGTGTGTGCGTGTGTGTGTGATTGCGAGCGCAAGTTTGCATGCGATGTTTGTGTGATCATGTGCTCATTCTCGCCTCTTCATCACCCCGTTTTGTTTTTTCTCTCTCTCTCTCTCCACTTTTCTCCTCTCCTTCTCTGCTCCTCCCGTCCCTCCTCTCTGTCCCATCCTTCTCCTCCCTCACCTCCCCCACGCCGCGCTTTCCTCATGACTTCACCACACACACACACACACACACACACACACACACACACACACACACACACGCACACACACATTTTCCTCCCATCGTTCAAGGCGTTCCTTCTCTCTCTCTCTGGGAGGATCAGCGGCTGTTAGAGTCTTTTGATCTCTCGGGATGAGTTCCCCCTGTCGCCGTGGTGTGCAGTGAGAAAACACAGATCACCTGCAACGTGGTTGTCTGTTTAACATCTTTCGTCACACAGAGTTGCTTTCACGGAAACAGACATTGACAGAAGGAGTCACACAGCGTCAGTGAGAGACGGACACAGACAGACAGACAGACAGACAGACAGAGAGAGAGAGAGAGAGAGAGAGAGAGAGAGAGAGAGAGGCAAAAACAGATACAGAGAGAAGGACAAGAGAGACTGATACATCGATTATATGTCCCAGTGTTTGAGTGCTGATATTGACGGGCGCAATAGCCGAGTGGTTAAAGCGTTGGACTTTCAATCTGAGGGTCCCGGGTTCGAATCTCGGTGACGGCGCCTGGTGGGTAAAGGGTGGAGATTTTTCCGATCTCCCGGGTCAACATATGTGCAGACCTGCTAGTGCCTGAACCCCGTTCGTGTGTATACGCAAGCAAAAGATCAAATTCGCACGTTAAAGATCCTGAAATCCATGTCAGCGTTCGGTGGGTTATGGAAACAAGAACATACCCAGCATGCACACCCCCGAAAGCGGAGTATGGCTGCCTGCATGGCGGGGTTAAAAACGGTCATACACGTAAAAGCCCACTCGTGTATATACGAGTGAACGTGGGAGTTACAGCCCACGAACAAAGAAGAAGAAGAAGAAGAGTGCTGATATCCATTGACAAAGAGAGAGAAAGAGATTGAGACTGAAATGATTTATTCATTAAAGACCACAGCCCCATATGATGAACAAGGGGCGGTTACAAAATTGAGATAGAGAGAAAGAGAGACAGAGAGAGTGAAAGACAGGCACAAATAGAGAGACGGAAGGACAGATAGAGAGACAGACATAGAGACTGATATATAGACATCTTTATGTGTCTCAGTGCTTTAGCGTTGCATGTTCATTGCCAGAAAATGTAGATTTGTAGAAGCCGTCTTATTCGTAGCTGTTGTTGTGTTGATTTCCTGTGAACAGACTCCGTCGCGACACGCCCCTTGCAGTCAGCTTCAAAGCTGAAAGAACATAAGCAACCCGCCAAAAAAAGGATCACAATCAATTTGAAGAGTTGTTGGAGATTTTTTTTGTTTTACATGTGGTTGCGGTTTTTGTGTAGTGTTATATTTTACTCGTGTAATGTGCCTTGAGCATTATTGTATTTTAATGAAAGGTGCAACAGAAATAAATTATTATTATTATTATTATTATCATTGAAGTGATAGAAAAAAAAACAAACCGAAGTAACTGGTTACAGTAACACCTACGGCAAACGAAAATAGAAAAATAGTATTGAATTCAGATCATGATTTCGTTTGGGAAAAAAAAAAAAAAAAAGGTGGAAGAAACTTCGACCATTTACCCTGACATTAAATTGGCCTCATTAAGTGACAAGACAGACTGTGGTAGAAAAGGGAAAGGGAAAGGGAAGGCATGCAGGCAATGGAAGTGAATTAAGTCCCTTCCTCTGTCAAGCAGCCAGGGGCAGCAAGCGACAATGCTGACGAGGCTTTCCTCAGAACCAAACAGCTGTAGCTTGGCTGCACCCTACTGACTGACTTACTTCCCCTTAATAAGAGGAACGACTGGTTGGGGCAGAGCATTGATTGAAAACTTTAAATAAGTTATTCCCCTCCGTTCCTCAACCTCCCCCCGCCCCCCCCCCCACCCCTCCCCGCTCCCTTCTCCGCCCCCGAGTCAGTCACTGTGGTGTGTCGGGGTGGGGAGGGCGGGGGGTCGGGGTGGGCGGGGGAGGCGCAGGGGGGTGGGGGAGAGAGGGCTGGGGAAGGGGTGAGGGGGTTGGGGGGGGGGGGGGGCATGCGTGCGTGTGTGTATAATTATTATGAGTGTAAAATGGCGGCAGGAGGGACTTGTGCCTTGCCATGTGGACATGGATTCATTGCCCGGTGACCGTAAAAGGCTATTCTTTTTCCCCTTATATATATATATATATATATATATATATATATATATATATATACAAGAGACCTCAGTTTATCGTCTAGGGTCTAGTGGATAGAAAAAAAATATTGCGAGTGTGGGATTTGATCCAGGGCGCTCGACGGGCGCAATAGCCGAATGGTTAAAGCGTTACACTTTCAATCTGAGGGTGCCGGGTTCGAATCTCGGTGACGGCGCCTGGTGGGTAAAGGGTAGAAATTTTTCCGATCTCCCAGATCAACATAATTATGTGCAGACCTTGCTAGTGCCTGAACCCCCTTCATGTGTAAACGCAAGCAAATGATCAAATACGCACGTTAAAGATCATGTAATCCAGGTCAGCGTTCGGTGGGTTATAGAAACAAGTACATACTCAGCAATCACACCCCCGAAAGCGATGTATGGCTGCCTACATGGCGGGGTAAAAACGGTCATACACGTAAAAACCCACTCGTGTATATACGAGTGAACGTGGGAGTTGCAGCCCACGAACGAAGAAGGAGGAGGAGAAGAAGAAGAAGAAGAAGAAGAAGAAGAAGAAGAAGAAGAAGAAGAAGAAGAAGAAGAAGAAGACGACGACGAAAATCCAGCGCGCTCATAATATTCGCTCACTTTCCCATGCGTATGCGTTACCACAACGCCACCACTTGTATATGGGTTTGTCCGAACGCAGTGACGCCTCCTTGAGCAACTGAACTGAACTGAACTGAACTGAACACTTTAACTCCAACCTCATGTCACTCATGGCGGGGTAAATAAACAAAATGGTATTACTCGTAAAATGTTACATGTCTGTCTTGAATGTGTATGATTGTGTACTTGCCTGAAATCTGACTGAATGACAATGGAAACGAATGATGAGCGCCCCGCGATGGCAGCCGTCAGTCGGCTCTACCCGGGTAAGGCAGCGGCCTGTTGTGCAAATGACCCTGTGTTTGTAAAGCGCTTAAGAGCTTGGACTCCGGGCGCTATATTAGTATATCCATATCATATCATCATCATCATCATCATCATCATCATATCACTCTCTATGCAATGCGGTCAAAATGTCTGTGGGTTAGGCAAGGCAGGCAGGCAGCTTGTAGAACATGCTGAGTGTCCTGAAGATTTGTCCAAGTGTGACCTGTTTTTTTTTCTTGCAAAGGCTGTCGCCCCACACTCCCCTCACTCACTCCTCCCCAATCCCCTTTGTGGCTATGGCAATAACCTTTTTTTTTTTTTCTTTTCCTCAATTCGTGGACGAGGGAGCCGGCCAGACTGATAGAAAGGTGTCCTATGAAATGGGCGATGGTCATCACCAGCCACGTCTATCTGAATTGAGGAGTAGTGCTGTACATCTTCCTGACACTGAGACATTGATGACACGCTTTCACCTCACTCACTGCAGACACGCCGATTGGGGTCGCTGGGACCACATAGGCTGGGAAGGACTGGTGTAGGATATATATATATATATATATATATATATATATATGTATATGTATATGTATATATATATATATATAATGCACAAAATTGATTGTCTATACTTGGTACAGAGATTATATATATATATATATATATATATGTGTGTGTGTGTGTGTGTGTGTGTGTGTGTGTGTTCATACACACACACACACTTCTCTCTCTCTCTCAATATATATATATATATATATATATATATATATATATATATATATGTGTGTGTGTGTGTGTGTGTGTGTGTGTGTGTGTGTACGTGTGTGTCTGTGTCTGTGTTTCATTTCATCTATCTATTTTTCCTATGATGGTCGATCAGGATGGCGATGATACTGATACATGATATATATATATATTCCTGGAATCCAAACCTTGATTTCGGTGTAGGTACCGGATAGAGAGCCCTACTCAACACGTCCTTCGATTTGATAGTGATCCATCCTGGTGCCAATCAGACACACACAGAGAGATAAGAACCATGCTCGATACTTCCTTTCATAGTCAGCAATCTGTCGTGGTTGCCAATCAGACTCTGAGCGATAAGAACGCCCCCGGTGTCGGATAGACAGTAATTCGCAGCCAGATTCCCACAGACGAAACAGAAAACAAATGATTGTGGCACTCAGTCGTCTGGGATTCTGGTGGACAATCTTATGGTGAACGCCATAGCACGCACAGTACAGCTCAATTGTTGTTCGTTTTTTTGTTTGTTTGGTTGTTTGGTGGGTTTTTTTGGTGGTTCACTTGTGTGATTACACATAACGTAAGTCCATGGAATAGACCTTGTGATTCCATAGATGTGTGTGTGTGTGTGTGTGTGTGTGTGTGTGTGTGTGTGTGTGTGTGTGTTGTGTGTGTGTGTGCGTGTGTGTGTGTGTGTGTGTGTGTGTGTGTGTGTGTGTGTGTGTGTGTGAAACACAGCATGATACAAGACTACTGAGAGGTTAGACACTGCTTCACGACTGTACAGAGAAGACCTGTCATGTGATTTCTCATTAATCTCAAATGCACTATAATTATCATACTGATCAAAGTATGGGCGAGGGGCGGGGGTTAGACAAAAACAAAACTGAAATAAAAAGACAATTCTGTTCTTGATACATACAGAAGAACGTTTCTCCACTCATAATCAAACGTTTTAAACTTACTTGATAATGACAGTAGTACAGTTCTGAGAAGGGTACAGAAAAAAACAGAAGCTAAAAATGTTTCCACATTAACGTTACTAATGTTACATGTTTATTTCTTAGTCAGAAACTTAGCACTCTTACCTTACATATAAATTGTTTTCGTGAAAATGAGAACTTCCGCTTATAATGGAATTTTACTCTCATGCTTATAGTTGTCACCAGTTGCAGCATTCTGCAAGTCATTTAATAGGATATCAAGCTGAATATGCTTCGGGGTTTTCTTATGACGGGTTTAACTCGTCTGGAATATCAGATTTTAAAATACGACTCAAAGCATAGGAAAACTGAAGTGATCTTACACTCACTGCAAAGTCCTTACACTATCAACATTTGCCCCATTGGTCGTTTGTCAGAAACTTGCAGGGACGAACTGGGGGGCTGATGAACGTATCCTAAAGAGACTCTATACGGGGAGAGTCCGACCTGTAGTTGAGTACGGGACATCAGCATGGGCATCAGCTGCAAAATCTAACATCGACCATCTCAAAAAGATACAGAACCAAGCCCAGCGTGTCATAACTGGCGCCATGAGATCCACCCTAATCCTGAAGATGGAGGAGACCACTGGGCTACAGTCATTGGAGGACAGAAGGGACACAAAGATCCTCATCCAGGCAACAAAATTCAAACGCCTTGAAAACCATCCAATGAACAACAGAATGAGCAGACCCACCAAGAGCTGGCTGAAAAGAGGCAGCTTCATCCACCAGTCAAGGCGCCTTGAAAGACAAACCCCAGTCTTGATGGAACACGAAGCAACGCCTATCTCGGCAAATGTCACCCACCCGTCTTGGAAGAGGCAGGTGTTCCCAACAGTCGTCACCAGCATTCCCGGAGTGGAGAAGAGAGGAACACAGTCAGACACCCAAAGGAAGGCCCTGGCCATGGAGTACATCTGAAACCAGTACCCCCACGAAAACTGGACCCATGTCTTTACAGATGGCTCCGTCACAGAAGCAACGAGGGATGGTGGAGCTGGGATCATCATCCGATACAAAGACCAAGATGAAGAAATTGCAATCCCAACAGGAAAATACTCCACCAACTTCCGAGCTGAGTGAGAAGCCCTCTGTGAGGCAGCCACAACAGTCTCGCAGAACTCCACAAGAACAACAGGGCAGGTGGTGGTGTTCTCAGACGCTCTCTCCGTGCTCCAAGCCCTCAAGAACTCCCGCTGCAAAGAACAGAGCCATCTCACTTCAGCCCTTGTTGCCCTGAGTGCCAGAGTGGAGAAAGTGGTGATACAATGGGTACCAGCACACTGTGGCATCAGAGGCAACGAAAAAGCGGACATTCTGGCAAAAGACGGTGCACAGAAAGAGCAGGCCAACAAACTGGTGTCATACGATGAAATCAAGACAATCATCAAGGCACAGCAAGGAATAAAGTGGCGCCTCCAGCACCCCAAATATAACTCAGAAGACAGATACCATTTGCTGGAACGACGGGAACAGGTCAAGATCTTCCGCCTGAGGACTGGACACAACCGCCTGCTCCACCACATGCACACAAAATTTGGCATTGGACAGAGTGGAGAGTGCCCTTGTGGTGAGGGATCAATGACAACCGACCACATCTTTCAAGACTGTAGGACGCATTCAGCATCCAGGAGGAATTACTGGCCAACACCGACAGCAGTGGAAGCCAAACTGTACGGCACCCTGGAGGAGCTGCGACGGACAACAGCCTTCATCGAGGACACCGGGCTGCTCATTTAATGGGAGGCGAACGAGGAAGAAGAAAGAAGAAAAGCAGCGTGGTATTTAAGAAGGAGAGAATGATAAAGGGAAGTAACTCTCTCCATTTACAAATTTCGCAGCTTCAGATCAAAGCTGGTCATGGCAGACAAAGTACATTGGAACGGACTCGGTGTGCTTCATAAAAAAAGAAAGAAAAAAAAAGAACTTTATACGGAGAGAGATACTTCTCTTTATGGTTGTTTTAATCTTTACTCTCCTAAACTCGTTGTTCTTCTCATAAGGTATGTGTATGTGTATGTGTGTTTTTGTTTTTGTTTGTGTGTGTGTGTGTGTGTGTGTGTGTGTGTGTGTTGTTGTTGTTGTTGTTGTTTCTTTCTTTATTTTTCTCCTTATACTGAATTGCCGACTTTTATTTGCGTGTTTGTATGTGGACCCTGCAGGTTTTCTTTTCCTAGGGTTCCACTGTGTGCTCCCCCCCCCCCTCCCAACCATCGTCATTTCCTCTTTCATACATGTCCACCAAAGGCATCGCTTTCATCATCGGCAGTCGAATATATATTGTCTTGATACATGTGGTATAAGCAAATGACAGGCGCAATAGCCGAGTAATCAAAAACTTTGGACTTTTAATCAGAGGGGCCAGGGTTCGAATCTCGGTAACGGCGCCTGGTAGATAGGAGGTGGCGATTTTTTCCGATCTCCTAAGTCTACGTATGTGCAGACCTGTTCGTGCCTGAACCCCCTTCGTGTGTATACACACGCAGAAAATAAAACATGCACGTTAACTATCTTGTAATCCATGTCAGTGTTTGGTGGGTTATGGAAGCAAAAACATGCCCACCATGCACACCCCCCAAAACGGAATATGGATACCTAAATGGCGGTGTATGTAAACAAAACACACGTAATATGTAACAAGTCTGTTCAAGCGTGTGTGTGTGTGTGTATGTGTGTGTGTGTGTGTGTGTGTGTGTGTGTGTGTGTGTGTGTGTGTGTGTGTGTGTGTAACCGAAATCTGATTGAATGACACAGGAAACGAATGATGAGCGCCCAAAATGGCAGCTGTCAGGCCGGCGGCTCCACCCAGGCAGGTAGGCAGCCTGTTGCGCAAATACTTACTCCGTGCTTGTACAGCACTTAGAGCTTGGTCTCTGAGCGAGGATAGGCGCTATATATATAAGTTACTTATATCATCGAATGCTTACAATCAACAAACCACGTGTCTCATCATGGGAAGGAGGCAGACTGAC
>NC_134895.1:40118815-40121315 GCF_041734735.1 Babylonia areolata | reverse complement strand
GGTGTTTTTTTGGAGGTGTTTTTGTTGTTGTTGTTTTTTTTTTTTTTTTTTTGTGTCAGTGTGTGCGCGCTCGTGTTTAATTGTGTTGTTGTTTTCTTTTTGATTTTTTTTTTCTAGGAGTTCGTTTTCTTTATTTCATATTGTTTTCTGTATTTAAAAAAAAATATTATTATTATTTTTTTAATTTTTCGTTTTTTCTCTTTTCAGAGAGAGAAAGACTTTGATGGGTGAGTGGTGGCTGTTTTCGGGGCGTGATTTATTCAGTGTGTGTGTGTGTGTGTGTGTGTGTGTGTGTGTGTGTGTGTGTGTGTGTGAGGGTGGGAGGGGGGAGGGGGGAAGAGGGAAGGGGGAGGGGAGGTTGTGGGGTGTGGGGTGTGGGGGTGGTGGTGGGGGGTAGGGCTGCTGATTGGCTTTTCTTGTGGAAATTCAGTTGACAAATTTACCCTTCGTTATCTATTATTCATTTTGTTCACACCTTTCTTCTTCTTCTTCTTCTTCTTCTCTTCACGGAGAGAGAGAGAGAGAGAGAGAGAGAGAGAGAGAGAGAGAGAGAGAGAGAGAGAGAGAGAGAGAGAGACGCTTTGACATTTTTATTGTCATTACCTGTAAGGGTCTATTGACAAGGGGGTGACGGGGATTAATTCTTAAATCCCCTTAAATGCAAAGCAACATTCTGCTTAACAGCATTTCATCAACAAACAAACAAACAAACGAAATCTCTAAATATAATTCTCTCACGATACATTAAGCAAGCGGAACACACACACACACACACACACACACACACACACACACACACACACACACACACACACACACACACACACACAAAGAAACTAATCATTCAAACTCGACCACCCATTCTAGGAGTGAAATAGTTCAATATATCAATTATCTACCTTACCAAATTAACATAAGAAAATAAAATTTACATATGGATATCCTCCTCATTTACTCTGGTGTGTTCTGATCATTGTGATTATGCCTTATTTTTTGTGCTTCTGAGATAAATTTAGAGAGAGAGAGAGATTCAGATTCAGATGGTTTATTCATTTTAGGCCTAGGCCCCTCATGAAGGGGAAAGTGAACAGACAATAATCATATCATTTAAGACATAAAGATCAAACCAATGCAGCTATAGATATATCAGGTTAATCAGGAACGTTAAGAAGTGAGAATTTCCCTGTATCTAAATGCTTTGTAGAAAAAACAGAGACAAATTTCGCACAACATCATGGTCAGTACAAGACAACAATAGAACCAATTTGAAGAGACAAGGTTGTCGATATTATCTGGGTCGAATGAGAGAGAGAGAGAGAGAGAGAGAGAGAGAGAGAGAGAGAGGTGGGGCTTTGATTGGTGAGTGGTTGTGTTTTCTGCTTGATTGGTATTTGTCTGTTTGTTTGTTTGTTTGTTGTTTATTTGTTAGTTTATTCATTCGTTTGTTGAGGACCAGGTTGCTGGCTGGCATTTCAGGACAAAAAAAAAAAGAAAAAAAAAAAAAGAAAAAAAAAAAAAAAGATCACGATCGTTACTCTTTTTGTTTATCGCGTGTTCTTCGTCTTCTCCTAAGTTTTTCTCTTAACACCCGTCATAGAAATTGCAATAGATATATAAAAAAAAAAATCGAGAATAAAGATGGAAGGCCTCGGCGCTATGAAAAGAATGAAAAATGATGAAGAAAAATTAAAAGAAGTTAATAATAATAATGATAATGATAATGATAATAATAATAATAATAATAATAATAATAATAATAATAATAATAATAATGCTACTAATGACAATAATAATAACAAAAAATAACAATAATGATGATGATTATGATGATGGATGATGAAGTTCGTGCGTGACTAAAACCTGATTGAAAGACACAGGAAACGAATGATGAGCGCCAAATGGCAGCCGTCAGTAGGCTGGCTCTACCCAGGTTGTTTGCAGCCTGTTGAGCAAAATGAATCCATGTGTTATAAAGCGCTTAGAGCTTGGTCTCCGACCGAGGATAGGCGGTATGTAAGTATCCGTGTCATATCATTGCATAACAACAAGAACAACAACAACAACAATAATAATAATAAGAAGAAGAATAACACTAACACCACCACCACCACCACCACCAATAATAATAATAATACCACCACCACCACCAATAATAATAATAATAATGATAATGATAATAATAATACTACTACTAATAATAATAATGATACACCACCACCACCACCATCACCACCACCACCAAAACAACAACAACAACAACAACGACAACAACAACAACAACAACAAAAACAATAATAATAATAATAATAATAATAATTTTCGTTTACATAGCACTTATCAAGCGGCTCTGCGTTCATTCCTCAATACATGCAGTACGAGTAAAGCACATGAATACATCGAGAAAATAAATACAAACTGTGTTAGAATAGTGCTAACGTCGCTCACAAAATCATTCAAACATGCATACATCCTGCATTCTCAATACACCTCTGCTCGCCTG
>NC_134895.1:40106315-40113815 GCF_041734735.1 Babylonia areolata | reverse complement strand
ACGCTGCTGGTCAGGCATCTGCTTGGCAGATGTGGTGTAACGTATATGGATTTGTCCGAACGCAGTGACGCCTCCTTGAGCTACTGAAACTGAAACTGAAACTAAAAAAAAGGATCTCACTCATCCAAAACATTAGATTTTAAGATATGGATCAAAGGGTTGAAAGGCTATTGTGGAATGGACTCACTGTGAAGGAATTTCGCACAAGATAGTACTCTCGTTAGTGAACGAAGCGTCACAGCGTCTTTCACACACGTCCCAAATGAGCTCATGCAACGCTCGAACGAAAGTTCGACATAGTATATCATTGAAAGGAGTCGAAGAAAACCACTGCATTTTGTTCAGAGAATGATCCGCGCCTTACCACTCCGTGTTTGACGGGCCCAATAGCCGAATGGTTAAAGCGTTGGATTTTCAATCTGAGGGTCCCGGGTTCGAATCTCGGTGACGCCTGGTGGGTAAAGGGTGGAGATTTGTCCAATCTCCCAGGTCATCATATGTGCAGACCTGCCAGTGCCTGAACCCTCTTCGTGTGTATATGCACGCAGAAGCTCAAATATGCACGTTAAAGATCCTGTAATCTACATCAGCGTTCGGTGGGTTATGGAAACCAGAACATATCCAGCATGCACACCCCGGAAAACGGAGTATGGCTACCTAAATGGCGGGGTGAATAAAGAAAACGGTCATACACGTAAAATGTTAAACGGTACATGTTTGTCTGAGTGTGTAGGTGTGCGTGTCTGACATCTGATTGAATGACACAGGAAACGAATGATGAGCACCAAATGGCAGCCGTCAGTCGGCTCTACCCAGGTAAGCAGCCTGTTGTGTAAAGGACTCAGTGTTTGTAAAGCGCTTAGAGCTTGGTCTCCGATCGAGGATAGACGCTGTTTTAGTATTCATATCAATTCATAATCATTTAGGGAGGGTTTGCAGGCCCACTTTCGTTGTGGACCTTTCGTCGCTTGCAGTGCGAGAAGTAGGTCATATGACGTCATGGGCAGCCCACCACCGTAACAGGCTTTTCTGAGTTTGCGCTGCATTTGTTCGAACAACTTTTCGGCAAAGTTTATAAATGGATCACTTCGAATACATGGTGGTTCGTCCGTCGGGATCGGCGAGGACTATCTAGTCATCCTGGGGGTGGGTGGGTTGGGCTCTGTGGGTGTGCAGATGACTGGTCAGGCCAATCCGCGCCCGGAAGGTTCTGACGCAGTGTGGACAGGAGATGGTGGCGGCTGTCGGGGACAGCTTTTCCTGGCCTGTGTGCGTTGCTCTGCTGCAGCGATTCTGTTGGCCTCACAGGATTTGGCGCCTTTGTGGACAGCTGAACGCCACATTGGTCTCTCCATTACATTCAGCTCCCACGTGTCGTGGCTGATGTTGAAGGCCTTCAGAAAAGCTTTCAGAGTGTCTTTGAAGCGTTTATTTTGGCCTCCATGGGAGCGCTTGCCATGTCGGAGTTCGCCGTACAGCAGTTTCTTGGGGAGCCGGTGGTCTGGCATACGAAATACATAATTACAGAGACATGACAAGAAACACGCTCAAAGTAAACATAGAAGACTCAAGCAGATAACAGGTGTAATTATAAAACCAAACATTTTTTGTAAACTTGCAAATATAGTCACCGAAAATGTTCTAAATCCTTTTTTCATATCAACGATTTCCGCGACGAAATTCTAGCCTTTCGGTGGCCTTGAAAAAGGAGCAGGAAATGGAGACGCGCTTTCGCACGCGGTTCTCGCTATATATATATATAAAAAAAAAAGATACAAAGAAACAAAAAAACAACAACAGAGGAACCTTCAGGAAAGCCAAACGAAACTGGACCAGCAAGCCCTCCCTATATAATGTCAGCGAACGACCAGTTAAAACAACAGATTTACTGGCAGGTACACACGCGTGGAATGGCCATGATTCATCGTGAATATGAACTCGCACTGCGCTTGCGCGTATAATGTTACCAAGAAAATCTTCCCTTCAGTTCTTCGGGTTTCTGGATTTATAGACCTGTAAGATCATCGGAAAGAAAATATAAAGTAGTGTTGTTGTTGTTTTTTTTAATGAGCGTGCGTGTTCGCACGTTTCGACAATGAGTATTGTTGCTCAGCAGGAATGACACGTGAACCACGATGTTGCTCAGCAGGAATGACACGTGAACCACTATGTTGCTCAGCAGGAATGACACAGGAATGACACGTGAACCGCTTTGCTGCTCAGTAGGAATGACACGTGAACCACTGGTTGCTCAGCAGGAATGACACGTGAGCCACTTTGTTGCTCAGCAGGAATGACACGTGAACCACTTTGTTGCTCAGCAGGAATGACACGTGAACCACTTTGTTGCTCAGCAGGAATGACACGTGAACCACTTTGTTGCTAAGCAGGAATGACACGTGAGCCACGATGTTGCTCAACAGGAATGACACGTGAGCCACTGTGTTGCTCAGCAGGAATCACACGTGAACCACTATGTTGCTCAGCAGGAATGACACGTGAGCCACGATGTTGCTCAGTAGGAATGACACGTGAACCACTTTGTTGCTCAGCAGGAATGACACGTGAACCACTTTGTTGCTCAGCAGGAATGACACGTGAGCCACGATGTTGCTCAACAGGAATGACACGTGAGGCACTATGTTGCTCAGCAGGAATCACACGTGAACCACTATGTTGCTGAGCAGGAATCACACGTGAACCACTATGTTGCTCAGTAGGAATGACACGTGAACCACGATGTTGCTCAGCAGGAATGACACGTGAACCACTTTGTTGCTCAACAGGAATGACACGTGAGCCACTTTGTTGCTCAGCAGGAATGACACGTGAGCCACTTTGTTGCTCAGCAGGAATGACACGTGAACCACTATGTTGCTCAGCAGGAATGACACGTGAGCCACTTTGTTGCTCAGCAGGAATGACACGTGAACCACTATGTTGCTCAGCAAGAATGACACGTGAGCCACTGTGTTGTTCAACGGGAATGACACGTGAACCACAATGTTGCTCAACGGGAATGAAACGTGAGCCACTATGTTGCTCAGCAGGAATGACACGTGAGCCACTATGTTGCTCAACGGGAATGAAACGTGAGCCACTATGTTGCTCAGCAGGAATGACACGTGAGCCACTATGTTGCTCAACGGGAATGAAACGCGAGCCACTATGTTGCTCAGCAGGAATGACACGTGAACCACGATGTTGCTCAACGGGAATGACACGTGAGCCACTGTGTTGCTCAACGGGAATGACACGTGAGCCACTGTGTTGCTCAGCAGGAATGACACGTGAGCTACGAAGGCTTTGTCTGTTTTTACTGGTTCAATCGCATGGGAAGCATGACAATGAGTGAAACAGGATCGTGTTAATCGATTCTGTCAGTTCTGCGTTCTGCTGAGAGAGAGAGAAAGAGAGAGAGAGAGAGAGAGAGAGAGAGAGAGAGAGACAGACAGACAGACAGACAGACAGACAGACAGACAGACAGACAGAGACAGAGACAGACAGAGACAGTGACAGAGAGACAGAAAGAGAGACAGAGAGACAGAGACAGAGACAAAGACAGAGACGGAGAGAGACAGAGTCAGACAGAGATAGATAAAAACACACACACACGCACACACAGAGAAAGAGACAGAGACAAAGAGAAGGAGAGAGACAGAGTCAGACAGAGACAGATAGAGACAGAGAGACAGGCAGACACAGAGAGAGACACAGAGACAGAGAGAGACTGAGACAGACAGAGACTGAGACAGACAGAGACAGAGAGACTGACAGACAGAGAGAGGCACAGAGACAGAGAGACAGACAGAGAGACAGAGACAGACAGAGACAGAGAGACAGAGTCAGACAGAGACCGAAAGACAGAGAGACAGACAGACATAGACAGAGAGAGACAGAGACAAATAGAGACAGAGAGACTGACAGACACAGAGAGACAGAGACAGAGAGAGACAGAGACAGAGAGACAGACAGACAAGTGGAGTGATGGCCTAGAGGTAACGCGTCCGCCTTGGAAGCGAGAGAATCTGAGCGCGCTGGTTCGAATCACGGTTCAGCCGCCGATATTTTCTCCCCCTCCACTAGACCTTGAGTGGTGGTCTGGACACTAGTCATTCGGATGAGACGATAAACCGAGGTCCCGTGTGCAGCACCACGCACTTAGCGCACGTAAAAGAACCCACGGCAACAAAAGGATTGTTCCTGGCAAAATTCTGTAGAAAAATCCACGTCAACAGGAAAAACAAATAAAACTGCACGCAGGAAAAAAGAAAGAAAAAAAGTGGCGCTGTAGTATAGCGACGCGCTCTCCCTTGGGAGAGCAGCCCGAATTTCACAGAGAGAAATCTGTTGTGATAAAATGAAATACTAGGGGGAACATCGGTTGACTAGCACTCTGTCATACTGCTGATTCTTCCAGGAGGCCAAAGACCCGAATAACAAACTCAGGGGAAATGTGAACACATGTAACAAAAGTAATGATAGATAAGCATGTGTTGTTTCTACAGTATCAGTATCAGTAGCTCAAGGAGGCATCACTGCGTTCGGTCAAATCCATATACGCTACACCACATCTGCCAAGCAGATGCCTGACCAGCAGCGTAACCCAACGCGCTTAGTGATCAGGCCTTGTTTCTACAATCACCACAATGTGTGACGGATCATCACACAAAACCCCTCCAAAAGCACGTACACACCGATGTGTACAGAGACAGTCCATTGCTAATATATGACTTTTTTTTTTTAATCAAATTCTTGTTAAATAGTCCAGTTGGTTCGCTGTTATAGTTGTTAGTGTTTCATCAGAAAGATGTTATATTGTTATGCATTTTTTGTTCTTCTCTCTCTTTTAGTTAAATCAATCATTTTCTATATGCAACACACACACACACACACACACACACACACACACACACACACACACACACACACGCACGCACGCGCGCACACACGCGCACGCACGCACACGCACACACACACACTTTCACTTACTTCCATGCGTTTACAGTAATTTCTTTTTCCCCCCTCGATTTTTTTTCTTTCCCTCGTCTTATTTCACTTCAATGAAGACGTTGAACTGAAGAAATAGCGAAGACAGAGAGACGGAGACTGACTCTTCTATATATATATATATCTGTGTGTATGTATATATCACTTTGGTACGATTACAGCAAATACATTAACGCTACATTTCATTATTTCAAAAGCTAACGCAGTATGATTAGGTTTCACAGACAGAACTGCAAGAATTTCACAGAGGGGGAGAGAGAGAGAGAGAGAGAGAGAGAGAGAGAGAGAGAGAGAGAGAGAGAGAGAGAGAGAGCAGTTGAATGATTTGCTATGCTGTGTGGATCATTATTTCGTGTGTTTAATGGGCTTCTGACATTTATAGAGCACTTTACAGATTTGCTTCGGCCACGAGCCAGTAATTCTTGAATTACAAGTCTTTTGTTGCTTTTTTTTATTATTTTTTTTTTTTTAATTCTTGTTGCTGGTCTTGTTCAGTTTCAATTCCGGTCTGTCTGTGTGCCTGTCTGTATGTCTGTCTGTCTCTATCTGATTGCAAAACCCTTGATATTCATCCTCTAGAAATCAAAACTCCAGTATAGCAAGGATTTGTTCATATCCAAATTCAAGTTGGATTTCGCCCCCCTCCCCTCCCTTACCCCCTCACCCAAAGCCTCATCCCTCCCCACCAACACCCCCCCCCCTGTGCCCCCCCCCCCCCCTCCCCTCACTAATGAAACAAATTGTGTGACCAACACTCACCTCCAGGGGGTGAGATGGTTTGAATGAGGTGAACTTAGCAGCACCAAGTTTGCTTATCGTTAACTTAGAATGTTCCCAGCTCCACGGTAAAGTACGTATATACGTACTTAGGAACGTTCATAACTCTAAGCAAACTTAGTCGCTGCAAAGATCGTCTCATGCAACCCGACCCTGGTAGGTTTGGAAGATTACGGTCCCCCCGTATCCAAGAATCGATCTTTTGAATATGTTGTCTTTCATTCCCTGTGGATAGCATCGATCTTTTTAATATGTTGCCTTTCATTCCCTGTGGATAGCATCGATCTCTTGAATATATTGCCTTTCATTCCCTGTGGATAGCATGGATCTCTTGAATATATTGCCTTTCATTTCCTGTGGATAGCATCGATCTTTTGAATGTGTTGCCTTTCAGTCCTAGTGGATAGCATCGATCTTTTGAATATGTTGCCTTTCATTCCCAGTGGATAGCATCGATCTTTTGAATATGTTGCCTTTCAGTCCTAGTGGATAGCATCGATCTTTTGAATATGTTGTCTTTCATTCCCAATGGATAGCATCGATCTTTTTAATATGTTGCCTTTCATTCCTTGTGGATAGCATCGATCTTTTTAATATGTTGCCTTTCATTCCCTGTGGATAGCATCGATCTTTTGAATATGTTGCCTTTCAGTCCTAGTGGATAGCATCGATCTTTTGAATATGTTGCCTTTCACTCCCTGTGGATAGCATCGATCTTTTGAATATGTTGCCTTTCAGTCCTAGTGGATAGCATCGATCTTTTGAATATGTTGCCTTTCAGTCCCTGTGGATAGCATCGATCTTTTGAATATGTTGCCTTTCAGTCCTAGTGGATAGCATTGATCTTTTGAATATGTTGCCTTTCAGTTCCTGTGGATAGCATCGATCTTTTGAATATGTTGCCTTTCATTCCCTGTGGATAGCATCGATCTTTTGAATATGTTGCCTTTCAGTCCTAGTGGATAGCATCGATCTTTTGAATATGTTGCCTTTCACTCCCTGTGGATAGCATCGATCTTTTGAATATGTTGCCTTTCATTCCCAGTGGATAGCATCGATCTTTTAAATATGTTGCCTTTCATTCCCTGTGGATAGCATCGATCTGTTGAATATGTTGCCTTTCATTCCCTGTGGATAGCATCGATCTGTTGAATATGCTGCCTTTCATTCCCTGTGGATAGCATCGATCTTTTAATTAGGTTGTCTTTCACTCCAAGTGGACAGCTATGTTTGTGGAGCGACATAATTATTACACTGCCTTAATGAATGGTGATAGGTTTAACCCTTTAACTGTTGGTGACGATTATGCTCGTCAGTGAAGAGCTGTTGTTGCCTTTAAAAAAAAATATTTATTTATTTATAAAAAAAAAAAAAATTCTCAAGGTCTGACTAAGCGCGTTTGGTTACGCTGCTGGTCAGGCATCTGCTTGGCAGCAGATGTGGTGTAGCGTATATGGATTTGTCCGAACGCAGTGACGCCTCCTTCAGCTACCGATACTGATACTGATACTGTTGCCTGACTGATAAAGGGTTAAAGGAGTGACAGGTCACGATATTGACCATCCTTTTCTTTTCCAACTTTATTGTTATTGTTGTTGCTGCTGTCGTAAGGTTTTGTTTCTAAAGCCATCTTTTCCATCTTTAGACTCCTTTCCCTTGGGATTGCATTCATTTCGGTTCACTTCGGTTCAGGTGTTACTTAAGGAGTGGAGT
>NC_134895.1:40073815-40081315 GCF_041734735.1 Babylonia areolata | reverse complement strand
CCACTAGAGCACAGCATCCTCCAGCGAGAGCGGTATGCTCTAGGACTACAATTTTCCCATAACCTGTCCATATGTTCGTCTCTCCCATAACTCACTCCTATATTAGTCATCGGTTCCAAACTTCTCGGGCATGGCAATCACGTCGCAACAGATTTCTGTCTGTGACTACTGTGCGTGGTTAGAATAAGTGGCAAATGGTCGAAGAAGTGGAAAAGTTATGTGAAGTTGAAAACTGTAGCCATCTGTCTTTGGCAGCATCCCTCTCTGTCTGTCTCTCTTCGTCTACCTGTCTGTCTTTGCATATCTGTTTGTTTATCTGTCTGTCTCTCTTTTTAATACCATCATTAGCAGTAGTAGTGGTGGTAGTGGTGGTGGTGGTGGTGGTAGTAGTAGTGGCGTTAGTAAGAGTAGTGTTTACTAACATTATTATTTTTTTTATAGGAGAAATCAGTGGATGCCTAAAAGTTCTACAAATGAGCAGGATAGTTTCAGCATCCCTGGAAGGTTCTTTCTTTCATTTTTTTTTTCTTCTTTTTTTTGTCTTTATTTTTTGTCTTTTTATCTTTTTTTTTCATTTTTTTTCTCATATTTTTAATCTGTCTTCTTCCCAATGGCATGTTCAAACACTTACAAGACCATGCAACATATATTACATATACATGATGGTTTCACACAAAATCATATTGCCTGAAAGAGAAGAATGGTATATATACACACACACACCCTCTCACTCTCTCTCTCTCTGTGTCTCCTTTACTAACTCAATCCCCTCCCTCTCCACAAGCTCTACACCTAAGTACAATAATATGTATGTGCACACTGAATACAACCCTCAGAATTTTTTGTGGGCCTGACTCAGTGTTCTGGTATCTTAACGGACACTGATCATAGGTTACGTAGGCTGAGCTCTGTTCAAAGATAAGGTCAAGATTTTTGCACTTGCCGTATTTAAATTTGGAGATGGACAGTTTTGCTATTAACAATATCGTATTGATTTCCTTTCGTTTTCCATCAGTTGGAGTGTCCAGTTTTGTTGTACCAGAGCTACTTTTTTCATCCATGGCAATCAGCGTATCGTAGCGTGTGAGAATGAGTTGTTTCACATGTTTCCAAAAGGAGGAAAGTTTGGGGCAGGAGTAAAAGGCATGTTCAATGTAATCGGTTCTTGGCACCAGTTACATCTATTTGTGTCCGTTACACTCATTTTGGCAAGCAGAATATTCGTTGGGTAAATATTGTGTATGAATTTGAAGTGAAGTAACCTCAGTCGTGATTCTTTCGTACATTCATATCCTAATTTGAAGTAGTCGCTTATACTGATGTCTTGCTTACGTTTCCAAAACCGAGCTGCACATATTTCATGGTTTTGTTTTCGGGCGAATGTTTTCCTGATCTGTTTATTTGACAAGATATTGAGGTTCCCTTCTTTTGTTGCAATATCGTTTGGATTTTCATCGTTGTGGACATCATTAGCTAGATGGAGGTTCCGTTTTTGTGGGATTGAGTTTATTATGGCATTGTATGCAAAAAGAAGGCCATTATTAAAAATGTTATTTCGTTATCGTTATTGTTGTTATTACTGTCACAAGGACAGATTGGAAGACACGTCGATGCCTAAATTCTCTATCCGTGAGTAATAAAGTTTTTGAGTCTTGAATCTCGAATCTCTCACTTGATAATGTACACATACAAAGACCCAGATACAGACAAAAACAGAGACACAGACACAGGCAATGAGTCAAAAATTCAGTTCTTTCCAGTCATCTTGTTTAAAACAATATTGCATCTCTGGGATGGGCACAAAAAAAAAAGAAAAAAAAAAGAAGCCAAATTATATGCAAACTGAATTTACTGTTATATTTATATTTTTTCTTATTCTCCAAACTTGGCACTTTGATCTGATGTTCTGACACAACAACAAGAGCAGTCATTTTTATCATTTTTTGTTCAAACAGGAACTTCTTTTGCTAAGCATGGAAGTTATATTTATTTTGCATGTCTTTGGTGCAGATAGTAAAAAAGGGACATTAATCTGTAAGCTAGGGGGGTTAATTTGCTTTTAACTGATCTTTCTCATCTTAAACATTACATTTTGAAATTATATTCAATACATATAAAGCTTGTGTACTCTCAGTGTACAGGGCTTTCACTATGTTCATTCGCCCAAGTGGTTGTTTTCGGAAAATACTAAAATCAATACTACCAGTGGACATTATAGATCTATTGGCTAAGCCCTGAAGTCATGGGCAAAAATCAATTGCGTACACATATTTATACATATTCAAAGCGCGTGCTCATATTCCTCGCGAACGAACGACGCCATTTTGTTCACGTTGTTGACCTGCCCGTTCAATCCTATATTCAATTAACAATACACGATAAGATGTGATGGAAAGTTGGAGAAGAAGACCATTAAATATTTATTCTGAGAAAGATTTGTGAACGCCTCATCACTTACTGGATTATGCCCCAAACTGCCACGATAAAAATATCAACAAAATCATTTGGAATTCACAGTTAAAAATAATAAACCATGAGAGTTAATACCCTTGATGAAACGTAAAAATTTCCAGTCTTGACTTTTCTCAAAATGAAGTCCTTTTCACTTCATACGACGTTTAGAAGTACTTGTACTTGGCTCTACATGTTATTAGTTTAACATAATACTCAATTTTTACATCAACTTTAAAACTATAAAACTAGAATGAACATAAATGAGAAATTGAATCGACCATGTCGTACTACATTCCCGGCGGGTGTAACTAAACTTGTACATCTATCTAGATCCAGAGAAATCGGCTAAATGTTGCAGTGTGATTGCGGCGATAACCACGTCTCCTTTACCGCGGACTTAAAAAGAATTTTTAATTGCCCTTAAAGATTTTTTGAATGCCCAAGATACACCAGAATAATATGATTTAAACAACGTTCTTACTGCGAATACCGCAATTGACTTATCGCCCTTAAAAAAGCATGTTTAAATATCAAATTTTAGAACGTCAGTTAAGGAGCCACGATAGTATAATTGGTAAGACATTTTCTTCTCACCCGAAAACGCGGGGTTCGAATCTGCCCTCAGGATTTTTTTTCTTTTTTTCTTTTTCTTTTCTTTTTTTTTTTTTTTTTTTTAACCCGAAGCTTTATAATAACAAATACAGAACACATTTTAATGATTAGACTTAAAAAAAAGTGTATTACAAGTGAGTCTTGAAGGCCTTGCCTCTTTTGTTTTATTTTATTTTGTTTTATTTCATTTTATTTCATTTTCTATCTACGTAATGAAGTTATCAATTTTCTTTCGAATACTATAAACTTCAGTAATAATCTTTGCAAGTGATCTTATTGTATCGTCATCATAATTGATTTTCAACACAGCAGAAAATGAAAATGAAAATAATTTTTTAAAAGAGAAAGAAAAAGAAGGCAAAACAGCAACACTTTAACAAACGACGAACCAACAGTGGAACAACACATCACAGAAGAAAACAGGACACACACGACACAGTTTGTTTCTCGGTTCCATCTCTGAAGGAACGTCTGCCACACAGTTCGCGTCGGCTTCTGTCGTCTGTCTTTTTGATTGATTGATATGAATACTTATATAGCAGCCTATCCTCGGTTGGAGACCAAGCTCTAAGCACTTTACAAGCAGGAGATCTCCTTTACACAACAGGCTGCCTACCTGGGTAGAGCCGACTGACGGCTGCCACTGGGCGCTCATTATTCGTTTCCTGTGTCATTCAATCAGATTTCAGGGCACGCACACATACACACTCAAAAGAGACATGTAACACTTTACGTGCATGACCGTTTTTGTTTATTTACCCCGCCATGTCGGCAGCCATATTCAGTTTTCGGGGGGTGTGCATGCTGGGTGTGTTCTTGTTTCCATGTCCCACGGAACGCTGACATGGATTACAGGATCTTTAACGTGCGTATTTGATCTTATACGCGCGTATACACACGAAGGGGGTTCAGGCACAAGCAGACCTGCACATATGTTGACCTGGGAGATCGTACAAATCTCCACCTTTTACCTACCAGGCACCGTCACCGAGATTCGAACCCGGGACTCTCAGATTGAATGTCCAGCGCTTTAACCATTCGGCTATTGCGTCCATCTGTTCGCCGTATTAAGGAGGCTCCGTCCCCCAGCTCCTCCGAAAACAACAACAACAACACACGTACATACAAAAATCAAAACAAAACAAACAAAAAACCCCAACAAAGCAACAACAATAAAACAAAAAAACAATATGCACACTTTTTTTTTTTTTTTTTTTTACACTATTCGAGGAAAATATGGGTAGACATTCTGTGCATCTAATACTATAAAACATCAAGAACAACTAAAATTCCACTGGATACACTAACCCCCCCCCCCCCACCCCACCCCCCCCCCACCACCACCCCCCCCCAAAAAAAAAAAAAAAAAAAAAAAAAAAGATTGAGAAGTTCAGAGGCAATCATGACGAAAATGAGGGAACGATGATTTCATTTTTTTAAAAATCTAAAAAGTTCGAAGACTGAGAAATAAACGGGAAAAAGCAAAGTAGAGAGGAGAATTAAAACTGAAGGATTAGGCTGAAGAAGCCAAAGTGGGCAGCTATTCCGGCAATGCAGCGTGCTAATCATATCGACCTGCTGTCCCTTGGATAAATCGCCGACTTAGGAAGAGAAAGACCTCGTGTTTGAGTGTCGAAAGAACTGTATTTTTTTTTTTCGTTCTCTCTTTCTCGTCCAAAACAGTCTGAGTAATGGTCAGTGTGCTAGTTTAAAACAACACATGTTTAGAAGATAAGATAAGCCCCGTTGGCAGCATGCATTGGGCGCATATAAAAAGATGTATAGAAAATCCCAAAAAGTAATTTGCAAAATCGTCCGGCGAGATCAATTTTCAGAGGTACACAAAATTGTGCATGTTGGCATGAAAAAAGTGGTGTTTCACGGAGCTTATGCAAGTTTTGGCCGGTATTTCACACACACACACACACACACACACACACACACACACACACACATACACACACACACTGTTTGTGTGTGCCAAACAAACAAGGTTTCACACTATCAGTTTTTCAGCAAACTCACTACCCGGTGTGCACCACATCCCGGATATTTTTTTTAGTGAAGGCCGCTCCATCTCCTCGCCTTTGGATTAAGTTTCTCCACACGGCTATAACTTTACAAAATGGAAAAAACAACAAAAAACAAAAAAACTTCATGCATACACCTGTTGAAGACTCTAGTGAAGTTCTATTTCGCCCACACCATAATCAAGTGGAGTGACGGCCTAGAGGTAACGTGTCCGCCTAGGAACCGAGATAATTTGAGCGTGCTGGTTCGAATCACGGCTTAGCCGCCGTTATTTTCTCCCCCTCCACTACACCTTGAGTGGTGGTCTGGACGCTAGTCATTCGGATGAGACGATAAACCGAGGTCCCGTGTGCAGCATGCACTTAGCGCACATAAAAGAACCCACGGCAACAAAAGGGTTATTTCCTGGCAAAATTCTGTAGAAAAACCCACTTCGATAGGAAAAACAAATAAAACTGCACGCAGGAAAAAATACAAAAAAAATGCGTGGCGCTGTAGTGTAGCGACGCGCTCTCCCTGGGGAGAGCAGCCCGAATTTCACGCAGAGAAGTCTGTTGTGATAAAAAGAAATACAAATACAAATACAACAGTATTTCGGAAGAAACGGCAAGAATTAAAAAAAACAACAACAAAAAAAAACAACAACAACAAAAAACAACAGAGATTTCAGATTCAGGATAGGGACATAACTATTATATGGAAGCCTTGGCTTAACCCTCCTGATTCCACAAGTCCCCGACAGATGGTACGACAGTGCAATTATCTGATGGCAGAAAAGTGCAAAGATATCAATTTACTGTTATCATTATTGACAGGATTTCCTTTCTGTCCTTCATAGCCTCTTGAAAAGTGCACTGTCGTGTTGTACTCTGTCTCTCTCTCTCTCTCTCTCTCTCTCTCTCTGTGATGCATTAAAGTGCAACGATATTACGTTGTTGTGAGGTGTCTACCGAATTCGTACCACAGTTTCAGTTTCAGTTTCAGTTTCACTTTCTGAAGGAGGCGTCACTGCGTTCGGACAAATCCATACACGCTACACCACATCTGTTGAGCAGATGCCTGACCAGCAGCATAACCCAACGCGCTTAGTCAGGCCTTGAGTGCATGCTTACATATTTGTGTACCTATGAAAGTGGATTTCATTTTACGTAATTTCGCCAGAAGACAACACTCTTGTTGCCATGGGTTCTTTTTCAGTGCGCCAAGTGCGTGCTGTACACGGGACCTCGGTTTATCGTCTCATCCGAAAGACTAGACGCTCAGTTTGATTTTCCAGTCAAACTTAGGAGAAAGGGCGAGAGCGGGATTCGAACCCACACCCTCACGGACTCTCTGTATTGGCAGCTGAGCGTCTTAACCATTCTGCCACCTTCCTCCTTCGTACCACAGAGATAGAATGCGGGTACATGGAACATGACAAAGGATGTTACACAACAGCCACACAAACGGAGTCTGACCTTCTTCTTCTTCTGCGTTCACTCGTATGCACACGAGTGGGCTTTTACGTGTATGACCGTTTTTACCCCGCCATGTAGGCAGCCACACTCCGTTTTCGGGGGTGTGCAAGCTGGGTATGTTCTTGTTTCCATAACCCACCGAACGCTGACATGGATTACAGGATCTTTAACGTGCGTATTTGATCTTCTGCTTGCATATACACACGAAGGGGGTTCAGGCACTAGCAGGTCTGCACATATGTTGACCTGGGAGATCGTAAAAATCTCCATCCTTTACCCACCAGGCGCCGTCACTGTGATTCGAACCCGGGACCCTCATATTGACAGTCCAACGCTTTAACCACTCGGCTATTGCGCCCGTCGGAGTCTGACCGAATGACACAGGAAACGAATGACGAGCGCCCAAAGGTAGCTCTCAGTCGGTTTTACCCAAGAAGGCAGGCAACCTGTCGTGCAGATAATTATAACTCCGCGTTTTTCAAACCGCTTAGAGCTTGGTCTCCGACCGATAATGAGGCGCTGCTGAAAATCATATCAAATTTCATATCACATTTTAAGTCATGTGTCATAGCGTATTACTGTCTGGCGAGACGTAGATTTATACCCCCTACCTATCTGGTGCCATAGATTCATAAGGACTTGGGGGTGGGGTGGGGGTGGTGGTGGTGGAACTATTGTTGCTGAGGCTGGGTGAGCTGGGTAGTCCAATCATTTCCCATTTGTCTGCCGGTAATATCAATGTCCCCCCTTCTTTTTATGAGCGGTCCATTGTTCCTTGGGTTTGTCTCAGACCTGTTGTTAAAAGAACATTAATATTCTCTCTCTCTCTCTCTCTCTCTCTCTCTCTCTCTCTCATATCAGATAGTTCATCTGTTGTTTTGTTTTGTTACCAGACAGTCTTTCTTCAAACTGCGCTGTGGTAAACAGACGGTACAGTGTTCTGAGA
>NC_134895.1:40063815-40066315 GCF_041734735.1 Babylonia areolata | reverse complement strand
TCCCGCTCTTCGCTTCTCTTTGTCATCCTCGTTTCTTTCGATCTTTGGCTGACCATCTCTCCTCACACCCCATCCCTCCACCACCCCCATTCTCCTCCTCCCGCGCCCCCCACCCACACTTACCCACTCATGCGCCCCCCACCCACACTTACCCACTCCCCTCCTCCTGCGCCCCCCACCCATACTTACCCACTCCCCTCCTCCTGCGCCCCCCCCCCACCCACACTTACCCACTCCCCTCCTCCTGCGCCCCCCACCCATACTTACCCACTCCCCTCCTCCTGCGCCCCCCCCCCACACTTACCCACTCCCCTCCTCCTGCGCCCCCCCCCACCCACACTTACCCACTCCCCTCCTCCTGCACCCCCCCCCCACCCACACTTACCCACTCCCCTCCTCCTGCGCCCCCCCCCACCCACACTTACCCACTCCCCTCCTCCTGCGCCCCCCCCACCCACACTTATCCACTCCCCTTCTCCTGCGCCCCCCCCCCACCCACACTTACCCACTCCCCTCCTCCTGCGCCCCCCACCCACACTTACCCACTCCCCTCCTCCTGCGCCCCCCCCCACCCACACTTACCCACTCCCCTCCTCCTGCGCCCCCCCCCCCCACCCACACTTACCCACTCCCCTCCTCCTGCGCCCCCCCCACCCACACTTACCCACTCCCCTCCTCCCGCGCCCCCCCCCACACTTACCCACTCCCCTCCTCCTGCGCCCCCCCACCCACACTTACCCACTCCCCTCCTCCCGCGCCCCCCCACCCACACTTACCCACTCCCCTCCTCCTGCGCCCCTCACCCACACTTACCCACTCCTGCGCCCTCCACCCACACTTACCCACTCCCCTCCTCCCGCGCCCCCCACCCACACTTACCCACTCCCCTCCTCCCGCGCCCCCCACCCACACTTACCCACTCCCCTCCTCCCGCGCCCCCCCACCCACACTTACCCACTCCCCTCCTCCTGCACCCCCCCACCCACACTTACCCACTCCCCTCCTCCCGCGCCCCCCACCCACACTTACCCACTCCCCTCCTCCCGCGCCCCCCCCACCCACACTTACCCACACCCCTCTCCTGCCCAGGTAACCCACCAACCTTTGCCAACAACTCTCTTTGCGTCAGATTTGTTCCTGAGACATTTATTTATTATTATTATTATTATTATTATTATTATTACTACTACTACTACTACTACTTTAAAAAAAAAATTTTATTTATTTATTTATTTGTGTAAGCTTATCTATTAATTATTCACCTTTTTTTACATTATAATTATTATTTATTTATTTATTATTTATTTGTGTAAGCTTATCTATTATTTATTCACCTTTTTTTCCCCCTCAAGGCCTGACTAAGCGCGTTGGGTTACGCTGCTGGTCAGGCATATTGCTTGGCAGATGTGGTGTAGCGTATATGGATTTGTCCGAACGCAGTGACGCCTCCTTGAGCTACTGAAACTGAAACTGAAACTGTTCCCGAGACAGCGAGGTTGTCAGCATTGCTGTTAACGGTGACCGTGTTACCAGAGCCATCCCCGCTAACAACTGCCCCCGCCTGTCCACCTGCCTCCCTTGTCTCACGCCGTGGGCAGAAGCGGAAGAGGATGTTGTTCAGGGCCCGCCAGCGTGCCATTCCTGCACTAAGACATGCCTCATTGTTTTGGTCAATGAACTTTAGCCAGTTGGTAGGAAGGCTCTGATTTGACTGGTACAAGCAAGTTCTAATTCGACCACTACACACTTAATCTTACGCGTGTGGTATGTGTGACTGCGTATTCATGTCTCATTATTAAAACCTTGTTCATGTTTACGTCACAGTTCCATTCCATTCTGAATCTGAGGTCTTGGGGAGGAGGAAGGAAGAAAACTGGGGTGCACATAATCATGGTCCTTCCCCTCCCTCACCCACCTCCATAGCACCCCCTCCCCCTCACCCCCCGCCCCTCTCTCCACGCTCCCAGCCCACGCTGAGGGACCTGAGACAGGTTGTATGATGTGAATGCACCGGCAGCACAAAGTTGTTCTGCTGCCAGTTGCCAGGACGGATAGCGCGGATACATGTTGACCGCTGCTGTCATGAAGGTCTCTCTTGGATCGTCATACGTATCAGTGTTCAGCACTTTGTTTTAGGAGCAGCTCAGTTTCAGTTTCAGTTTCAGTAAGCTCAAGGAGGCGTCACTGCGTTCGGATAAATCCATATACGCTACACCACATCTGCCAAGCAGATGCCTGACCAGCAGCGTAACCCAACGCGCTTAGTCAGGCCTTGAGGAAAAAAAAAGGTGAATAAATAATAGATAAGCTTACATAAATAAATAAGTAAATAAATAAATAAATAAATAAATAAATGATAACTATAATGTAAAAAAAGGTAGTAGTAATAACAAATAAACAAACAAACAAACAAACAAACAAATAAATAAGATAACAATGATGATAAATAAGCAAACAGATGTAAAATATGAAGACACACATTCACATATACACCCACACA
>NC_134895.1:40053815-40058815 GCF_041734735.1 Babylonia areolata | reverse complement strand
TCTCTCCCACGGCCCAGCAGCCACTCCCAATCTTACGTAGGATTTGCGAATCATCCACAAGTGTTGAGAGGGGAAGAGAAAAGAAGAAGAAGAAAAAGAAGAAGAAAAACAACAACAACAACAACAAAAAACCAAACCAACACACTTCTGCATGGAGTTATTGCCAAATAAAAAAAGGAAGTTACGAGGGGGGAGCGGGGGTTTGGGGAGTGTGCGGACTGGAAAGAGGACGAGGTGGGGGATGAAGGAAGGGGGTGAGGGGTATGAAGACAGGGATGTGGGTGGGGTGGGGGGTGGGAGGAAGAGGAGGAAACGGGAGGTGAGGTGGAGGGAGGTGGAGGGAGATGGGGAGTGTGATAGAAGAGAACGATGATGTGTGAAGGGGAGGGAGGGAGGGCAGAAAAGAGTATGAGAGAAGAGGATTATGAGGAGGAGGGGGTGGGGAGGTGGGGGAGGGGAGAATGGTAGAAGAGGAAGATGAGGGAAGGAGTATGAGAGAAGAGGATTATGAGGAGGAGAGGGGGGAGGCGGGTGGGGTGAGGGAGGGAGGGGAGAATGGTAGAAGAGGAAGATGAGGGGGAGGGGAGGGAGGGAGTATGAAAGAAGAGGATTCTGAGGAGGATAGGGGCAGGCGAGTGTGATAGAAGAGGGGGAGGGGAGGGAGGGAGTATGAAAGAAGAGGATTCTGAGGAGGATAGGGGGGGGGAGGCGGGCGAGTGTGATAGAAGAGGAAGATGAGGGGAGGGATGGAAAAAGGGAGGAAAGGAGTGTGAGAGGAGGGTTATGAGAAGGATAGGGAGGGGAGAAGATGGGTGGATGGAGGTGAGTATGATAGAAGAGGAAGAAGATGAGGGGAGGGGAAAGGGAAGGTGGGGTGAGGAAGATGATAGGAGGGAACGGGGATGTAGGTGGTAGGGGGCGGGGGCAAGGGTGAGAGAAAATAACGGGAGCTGATTGGGCAGACAGGTGTGCTGGTGATAGGGGAAGTGGAGGTTGTTGAGGGGGGGGGGGGGGTGGAACACGAAGGGGGATGCTGACTGGTATATTTTCTAACATTTCCTTCCTGTCTGAACTCACGCCTTCCCAGGTAAGCTGACACTGCGAGATACATCCCGCGAAGCTCTCTTAGATTTACTTCTTTTTTTTTTTCGTTCTCTTCTTCTGAATCACTCTTAGATGCATTACAACACATGCTTTTTGGGAATGAAATGAAGCCTAAATGCTGTACAAATGGTAAAGAGTGGTAACTCTCTCCATTAAACAAGGTACACAACTTCAACTCAATGATGCTTACGCTACCCATTCAGCTAGCACACAGGTAAATAAAAGGAACATTCGAACAAACCCAGACACTTCCTCGAAAGGAAGCTCCGCGCTTGTCCTTATACCAGTCATTTGACTTGTGCAGCAAAGACAGAAGAAATGTGCAAACACAAAGTAGCTTTTATTCAAGACTGGCATAGCCTTTTTAATCCTGAATAAGCCACACAGAACACATGGACAATACAGAACAAATACATGGTTGCCTCGGTAGTTTATCCACTGGAAATTAACAAATAATGGGCCAGGAGACGATATGATTAACAAATAGTAAAGAGTGGTAACTCTCTCCATTACACAAGGTACACAACTTCAAGTCAGTGATGCTTACGCTACCGATTCAGCTAGCACACGGGTAAATAAAAGGTACATTTTGCTTAAAAATGGTTACAGTTTTGTTGTTGTTGTTGTTCCACAAAGTGTGAATGCGTTCGAGAGAGAGAGAGAGAGAGAGAGAGAGAGAGAGAGAGAGAGAGAGAGAGAGACAGAGACAGAGACAGAGACAGAGAGACAGAGAGAGAGAGAGAGAGAGAGGGGGGGAGGGAGGGAGAGAGAGAGAGAGAGTGTGTGTGTGTGTGTGTGCGTGTGTGTGCGTGTGTGTGCCTTTACGTGTAAAATGTATGTGTATGAGTGTGTGGTATGTATGTGTGTGTGTGCGTTTATGTGTAAATGCATGTATAATAATATAGTGTGTGTGTGTGTGTGTGTGTGTGTGTGTGTGTGTGTGTGTGTGTGTGTTAGTGTGTGTGTTAGAGAGAGACAAAAAATGAAAGAGAAAGAGAGAGGGAGAGAGGGGAGAGAGAGAGAGAGAGAGAGAGAGAGAGAGAGATAGACAGACAGACAGACAGACAGACAGACAGACAGACAGTCAAGACAGACAGTCAGACAGAGGCACATAACGCATGGTGTCTGGAAAGAGGAATGAGGAGCTAGAAAAAAAAAAAAAATTGGTCCCTTGACTGTAGCATACATCATGTCTACACAAAACACAAAAACTTGTCCGGCAAGGTCAAACACATTGGGGTAGGGTTGCAACTTTCCCTTGACACCGTCCTGTGATTTGTAAAAAAAAAAAAAAAAAAAAAAAAAAAAAAAAAAAAAAAAAAGAGAACGCACTGTGTTTGAAAAGAGGATTGAAGAGCTAAGGAATGATTGTCCCTTGACTGCAGCATGTCTTAAAAAAAAAAAAAAATGCCCGGCAAGGCCAGACACACTGGGGAAGGTTTACAGCTTTTCCTTGACACCGTCTTGCGATTGTCTTTAAAAAATGATTTTTAAAAAATCTGCTCTACTCTCTGTCTTCCGTATTAAGTGTGTGTGTGTGTGTGTGTGTGTGTGTGTGTGTGTGTGTGTGTGTGTGTGTGTGTGTGTGTGCACGTGCGCGTGTGTACGTATGTTTGTGTGTGTGTGTGTGTGTGTGTGTGTGTGTATGTGCACGTGCGCGTGTGTACGTATGTTTGTGTGTGTGTGTGTGTGTGTGTGTGTGTGTGTGTGTGTGTGTGTGTGTGTGTGTGTGTGTGCGTGTTTGTGTGACAGGGAAAATGTCAGAGAGGTGGAAAGAAGAAACGAAAGAGAATAAAGACAAGTATACGGTAAAGAAAAAAATGTATGTACAATGTTAACTAAAAATAAAATAAATAAAAATAAAATAATTAGTAGAAGAAAAAAAGAAAAGGAAAAGAAGAGTGAGAGAGGAAACAAAAAAACAAAACAAAAGAGAATGAAAAAAAAAAGACAGGAAGATAGAAGGCATAGAAAGACTGGTACGAGAAGGCCATTAGACAAAAACGAACAGACAGAAACGAAGAAGCAAGAAGACAGACAGACAGACAGACAGACACACACACACACACACACACACACACACACACACACACACACACACCGGCTGAAGCAGCTCGAATAACGAGGCAAGGGAAATGACTTGGATTGCTAGTAACGAGCTTAGGAACTTGAGATGACCTGGGAATCGCTGATTGGGAATCACCTCTGATTAATTTGCTGCCGCCACACTTAGAACCACGTCAGATTAATTTGCTACTGTGTGTGTGTGTGTGTGTGTGTGTGTGTGTGTGTGTGGAGGAGGAGGTTTGCGTGTGTGTGGGGATGAGGTGGGGTGGGTTAGCGTGTGTGTATGTGTGTGTGTACGTATGGGTGTGAGAGGGAGGGTTGAAATGAGAGAGAGAGAGAGAGAGAGAGAGAGGGAGAGAGAGAGAGACAGAGAGAGAGAGAGGTAGAGAGAGAGAGAGGACAAACAGGTTGACAGAGAAAAATGACTCATGTAGAGAGAGACAAAAGCAGACAGAGCAGCTGACAGACAGACGGACAGACAGAAAATCTGCGACACACAGAGAAAAAAAAGGACCTCCCAAGAAGTAACGCTAAAAACGAAGGTAGTGAAGGAGGAGGAGGAGGAGCAGGAGAGAGAGAGAGAGAGAGAGAGAGAGAGAGAGAGAGAGAGAGAGAGGGAGAGGGAGAGGGATATATATATATATATATATATATATATATATATATATATATATATATATATATATATTCACCTACGGAATCTGAGAGAGAATGATTGAGAGAAACGAAACGGCACGAAACGATTTTTTATTTCACTTAGGGTAGTGGAGCAAACATTGCTGCTTTATTTATTTATTTATTTTTTTACATCCAGCCCCAAAGGGCAGAAAAGAAAAAAAAGCGGGAATAAAGGGGAAAAAAAAGAAGGCAAAGCAAAGGCAACAAACACACATAAACACACACTCACACACACACACACACACACACACACACACACACACACACACACACACACACACACAAACACATAAACACACACACACACACACACACACACACACACACACACACACACACACACACACACACACACACACACACACACACACACACACACTCACTCACAATTACACATTAAAAAAAAAGAGCGCTTAAATGAAAGCATGTACATAACCTAAGTGCGACACAATGATATATACTATCATCGAAAAGATCAAATAATTATGAAACAAAATAGATACTAGGAGAAGGAGAGACAAGTAACAGACAGAGACAGACAGATAGAACATAGGAAGTGAATTTATAGTGAACATCATTTTCTATATATTTAAGCTATGAATGATATCGTAACATAATCATAACATGGGAAGGTGAATTTATAGCAAACATCATTTTCTATAATTTTTTTTAAGCTATGAATGATATCGTAACATAATCATAACATGGGAAAGTGAATTTATAGCAAACATCATTTTCTATAATTTTTTTAAGCTATGAATGATATCGTAACATAATCATAACATGGGAAGGTGAATTTATAGCAAACATCATTTTCTATAATTTTTTTAAGCTATGAATGATAGCGAAACATATTCAGTACGTTTTAGAATAAAGAGATGTCAAGTTTGAATGATTCATCAGGTATATATCATGCAAGCTAGATTTGAATTTTTGAAAATTTTATTTTATCATTATTATTTTTTTAATAGATTTTCTGGGATATGATTCCATAACCACCCTCCTGAATAAGCAAGTCTTCATTTACTTAAAAAAATCGTCGTAAATGGAAAGTTTATCTTACCTGAATGTCGATAATCATTAAAAGTAAACACATTTCTCAGATACGATGGAGCGTTGACATGAAGGATTTTGAGAGAGAGAGAGAGAGA
>NC_134895.1:40016315-40021315 GCF_041734735.1 Babylonia areolata | reverse complement strand
CAGATAATAAAATAGCAGTACATAATCAACGTTTCAAAGTAATCAGAGAATAAATTAGCAGTACATAAGCAACGTTTCAAAGGAATCGGAGAATAAAATAGCAAGTACATTTTCAACGTTTTCAAGTAACCAGAGAATAAAATAGCAGTACATTTTTAACGTTTCCAAGTAATCAGATAATAAAATAGCAGTTCATAATGAACGTTTCCAAGTAATCAGATAATAAAATAGCAGTACATAATGAACATTTCAAAGTAATCAGAGAATAAAAAACCAGTACCTAATTATAATCAACGTTTCAAAGTAATCAGAGAATAAAATAGCAAGTACATTTTCAGCGTTTCAAAATAATCAGAGAATAAACTACCAGTACGTAATCAACGTTTCAAAGTAATCAGAGAATAAAATTGCAGTTCATATTGAACGTTTCAAAATAATCAGAGAATACGATAGCAGTACATAATCAGCGTTTCAAAGTGATCAGAGAATAAAATAGCAGTTCACAATAAATGTTTCAAAGTAATCAGAGAATAAGATGATGATAGAGTCTCCCGTCGGTCCGACAGATGAGTAGGCAGGCAGGCTTATCTGTCCATAATCAGCGTTTCAAAGTAATCAAAGAATAAAATAGCAGTTCATAATGAACGTTTCAAAGTAATCAGAGAATACATTAGCAGTACATAATCAGCATTTAAAAGTAATCATAGAATATAATAGCAGTAGATAATCAGCGTTTCAAGGTAATCAGAGAATAAAATAGCAGTTCATTATCAACGTTTCAAAGCAATCAGAGAATAAAACAGCAAGTACATTTTCAGCGTTTGAAAGTAATCAGAGAATACAATAGCAGTACATAATCAGCGTTTCAAAGTAATCAGAGAATAAAATAGCAGTACATAATATTAACCAACGTTTCAAGGTCAACAGAGAATAAAATAGCAAGTACATTTTCAGCGTTTCAAAGTAATCAGACAAAAAGTAGAGTACATAATCAACGTTTCAAAGTAGTCGGAAAATAGAATAGTAGTACATTTTCAACGTTTCAAAGGATGAAAGAACAGTACATTTTGCGCAGAAATGTCCCATCGTTGACAAAGAAAATGAAGGAATAAAAAGTAAAGGCATGCGCCAATCCTTCCTTTACATTGGTCTTTTACTGACCCAGAAAACTGAAGTTCAGGGTCAACAGAGAACAATACAACGTATGATTTTCTGTCGAAGTATTTTTTTTTTCAACATTTTTTTTATTCAGACAAAGGTTTACAGATACAGAATTTATATGTTTTGTGCATTAGAAAGTGTAGGGGTAAGCATATAATTAAGTTCTAAGTACTGACAAATCTTTAACAGCAGGGTTTATCAGATCGTATACAGAGGGGTAGATATGAAACCTTTAGACTATAATCAATGTCTAGTCTTTCAATAATTTCAGCTAATGTTCAGGGCCTAGGTGACTTTCAAAAAAGACGTGATGTCTTTCAGTTTCTTAGACAAAAAAATATGTCAGTGTACTTCTTGCAAGATACCCACTTTGTAAACAAGAGAGACAGATAAGAGCTGAATGGGGATATGAATGTGGTTTTTTGTTTGTTTGTTTGTTGTTGTTTTTTGCATCATATACATCACAATCAAGAGGTGTATCAATTCTGTTTAATGATAATTTTGATTTCAAAGTACAAAATATCATTAAGGATGTTCATGGGAACTATCTGATCATATCAATTCAAACTATGGAAAGATATATCACACTGGTAAATATTTATGGTCCGAATAGGGATAATCATCAGTTTTATGTAGAATTAAGTAATCAGATTAAAGAACTGGAATCCGAAATAACAGTAATTGGAGGGGACTGGAATCTAGTTTTGAATCCACCATTAGATTACAGTAACTACAAACATGTTAATAATCCTAAGGCACAAGCAGAAGTTATTGGACTGACAGGTGATCTAGAACTGGTAGATATATGGCGGGAAATAAATCCAGAAATACTTAGATTTACATGGAGAAGATTAAATCCACTGCAGCAAGCTAGATTAGACTTTTTCTTAATTTCCGAAAATTCACTAGTTAATGAAAAAGATGTAGACATTTTGATTTTTTTCGTTTTTTGTTTTCTTCTTTCTCGTTTCAGTCAGTCCCAACAAACAGTTAGAACCTTATCTATCTATCTATCTATCTATCTATTTATTTATCTATCTGTCTATCTAACTGTCTGTCTGTCTATCTATCTATCTACCTATGTATGTATGTATGCATGTATGTATCTGTCTGTCTGTCTCTCTATGTATGTATGTATGTATGTATGTATGTATGTCTCTCTATCTACCTACCTATGTATGTATGTATGTATGTATGTATGTATGTATGTGTCTGTCTGTCTGTGTCTATCTATATATCTATCTATCTGTCTGTCTATCTATCTACCTATGTATGTATGTATGTATGCATATATGTATCTGTCTGTCTCTCTATGTATCTATGTATATATGTATGTATCTGTCTGTCTGTCTCTCTATCTATCTACCTATGTATGTATGTATGTATGTATAAATGTATGTATCTATCGGTCTATCTGTCTGTCTGTCTGTCTATCTATCTATCTATCTATCTATGCTAAATGTAGTCGCTACCTCTAGCTCTACTTGGTTGCACATTTGTCATGATACCCCCCCCCCCCCCCACACACACACACACACCCTTTCCCCAATGACGGCAACTGAGAGATGTAGATACCATGCCTTCCCCCTCCCTCTCTCTCATCCACAGCAACAGGGAGACGTGTGTAATCTTCTGCACTCCTCCCCCCTCTCTCCCTCCCTCTCTCAAAGAACATCAGCTGGGAATAAATGGAATCTTCTCTATACCTCACTGTCTGTCTTTCTGTCTGTCTGTCTGTCTGTCTGTGTGCATGTCTGTCGGTAACCAACTCGAGCGCGTCCGTCTTCCGTAAAAGGATGAGACCAGCCAGAGATGTCTCAGCCTCGATCCCTCAGGACCGCCCCTCCCCCCCCCCCCCCCCGCACCCTCCTGAACCCCCCGCCACCCACAATCTCCCTATCCCACCAGCACCCCCCTCGCCCCCCCCCTCCCACCCCCCAACCAAACGCACCACCCACCCCTTCCGCTCTCCCCCTACACAGTGTGACGATGCTCAAGTCCGCCCAGTCATTCGGAAGAGACGATAAACCGAGGTCCTGTGCGCAGCACGTACTTGGCGCACTGAAAAAAAAAAAAAACCCATGGCAACGAAAGTGTTGTCCTCTGGCAAACTTCTGTACATGAAAAATCCACTCTGATGGGTACATATATTTATATATGCATGCACTCAAGGCCTGACTAAGCGGGCTGGGGTATGCTGCTGGTCAGGCATCTGCTTAGCAGATGCGGTGTAGCGTATATGGATTTGTCCGTCGCCTCCCTGAGAAACTGAAACTGAAACTGCTGCAACCATCCAATGTTGTCAAACTAGTTTCAATCAAAAGGTTAGACAATGGAAGTAAAGCCGAGAGCAGTGAAACCAGTCTCTGATAAATATTATCTCATTCAATGTTGGCATGGTTTCAGTTTCAATTTCTCTTAGTTTTCTTTTTATATAATCGTTGGACGGGACTCATGATGCTTTCACTCTCATGATAGCCATCTGATAAACTGACTGATTAACTGAACAGTTGACTGACAGTTGTTTTTACAAGAACACAATTAAGTTTGCACCGCATGTTGTCTCAAACCGCTATTGCTTGATTCCAGAAAAAGAATAACACAGGGAATTAAAGCAGAGGGAGTGGATTTCCTTCTTTTTTTTTAAGGGTGGTTGGTGGGGTGGAGGTTGTTCAAACAGATTCAGCAGTGCAACGTCATATAGGGTGTGGTGGTTTCTAATCGTTTTTTTTTTCAATCCTTTGCCTTCCATATATGTTATTGTTGTTTTCTTAATATATTGATATATTTTGGTTTGTTTTTTGTTGTTGTACATTTATTTGTTTCTATTTTAGGTTAGTGTTGTATCCATACACAACTCGTGTTAGGCTTTTAAAGCCATGACTGGAGTGTTGGGTTTGTGCGTTGGTCAGGTATCTACCCTTAAAAAGAAAAGAAAAAGAAATGATTAAGATGTGATGGGATATAGACTAAGATGCGATGTGGTGAAGTGATATGGATGACTCAGCATGCGTTAACACCTCTTTGAAGCTGAAACTTCACACTGTACACTGCTCCTCTCGCTGAAATTATCAACCGCCATAATGTCGGTCATCATTCTTATGTTGATGACACTCAACTCCAGAAGAGTGATACCCCCGAAAAACTGTCGTCGCTCTTGCAAGAAACATCCAACTGCTTCCTGGACATTCAAAACTGGATGACTCGAAATAAGTTACAATTGAACGCGGAGAAAACTGAAGCAATGATCACAGGAACTAAACAAAAACTCTCTTCCATCACAACTGACACAATCAAACTTGGCAGTCCATCCATCCCTCTTTCCAGTTCAGTCAGGAACCTCGGCGTTGTCCTTGACAACACACTGTCCATGCAAAAAATTATCAATCAGACATGTCAATCCTGCTACTGTCAACTGCGGCGCATCAGTTCCTTTCGGAAATATCTGTCCACTGACGCAACATCTAGACTTGTCGTTTCTCTCATTCTCTCTTGCCTTGACTACTGTAACTCTCTATTGTCTGGTATGCCTGCTTCATCCATTCAGTCCCTCCAGCACATACAGAACTCTGCTGCCCGACTCGTCCTCAGAAAGAAAAGATCTGAGCACATCACTCCTCTTTTGCAACATCTCCACCAGCTTCCTGTCTCACACAGAATAAAGTACAAGATCAGCACTCTATGTTATAAATGTATTCACAAATCTGCCCCTTCCTGTCTCTGCGGCTGCCATCACCTCTACACTCACTACGATTGGCTTCGGATCCACCCTGTTTACGCACACCCAGATTCAAACACTCGACTGTTGGCCGCCGTTCTTTCCCTGTCTCTGGACCTTG
>NC_134895.1:40008815-40013815 GCF_041734735.1 Babylonia areolata | reverse complement strand
CACCAACAAACTATCTAGAAGCTTTGACACAGAAAAAAAAAAAAGCAACAACAAGATTGTCCTCTTCTCGTGAACACGACTGCAGACTCTAGATTCACAAATCCTTTTTTTCTCCTGGTGCTCTCAGTGGCACGCGATGTTTCCATTACCAGCATTCTCTTGAGACGGCGTCAGTTGTCTGTCTGTCTGTCTTCTTCTTCTTCTTCTTCTTCACTCGTATGCATGAATGGGATTTTTCATATATGACCATTTCTACCCTGCCAGATAGGGAGCCATATTTATTTTTCGGGGGGATCTTGTCCCCATAACCCACCGAACATTTGCACTTTTGATCTTCTGCATGTTGTACATAAATAATTATGAGTAAGGACATTCAAATTCGTCGTGACAGTAGAAGTAAAGTATTTCAAATAAAGAAGAAAACAAGAACGATACAACAACAACAACAACAACAAAAAAACCCAAACAACAACATAACGATCAGAAATCTGACTTCACATCAAACATTGTATAATTTTAAAAAAAAGAGACTTGCGTTTAAGGATGACAACGTGGTACAATCAATGGATTGTTACTGGTAAATATTTCCCTGCCTCCAACCCAAGTCTCTTCCTGCTTCGTCCCCAACCCCCCCAACACACACACACACACACACACACACACGCATGCACGCACGCATGCTCACACACACACACACACACACACACACACACACACACACGCACACACACATTCCGCTATGGACATTTGTGGATTGAAATGGATAGAAACGATCAAAAAGGTACACGGTAAACAGGGAATTATGGTGGACTTGTGACACAACAGTAAAGCCAAGAGAACGACTCAAGTGGAAAGAAAAGGACAAATTCATTGATGGAACTGCTGACAGATACACAGAGCTTACGTGTAGATGTGAAAATAGTGACTGACTCTGCCAACTTGGATAACAAAGGACGACACCTATGACTGGCACAGAGGAGATTTCGCGTCGCTTGATTTGGACACAGCATTATCTCCGTTCTTCTACACTCCCGATGACACCAAGTCTGATTGACCAGAATGGCTGTCAGTCAACGCCACGTGGTTTGCATCCAGTTAAATAGTTGGCGTTTATCTTGTTCACAATACCGTGCCGACCCCCAAAGGTTTTCCTTCCTTCCTTCCTTTCGTCCTTCCTTCCTTCCTGCGTTCTTGTCTTTTTTCTGTTCGTTCAATGACCAGAATGAATACATCGTGACAATGGGCAGTGAATGATTTGCTTTTGATATCAGAAGGCAGCCTGATCGAGACAACACATGTCATTGCGCCTTATAAGGCCGAGATCATACAGGGTAACTCGAGATGCTAAAAGTCCAACCTCGTACTGGGTAAACTGTAATTTCCCCCAGCTAGTCTGAGATCCAGAACGTTAGAGCCAGACGACTATTGATTTTCTGTTGTAGCGTTCCAATCAGTTAGAAAAAAAAAAGAAAGAAAAAAAAGAGAGACAGGCTTCATTTTCAAAGAACAGCCGGGCTTACTTTCGTATTGTTCTCTGTCGTCTCACTCGATACTAACAACGGCTATAGCCGTCGTTCATTTCCATCTGGTTGTATACTGACAACGGCTATAGCCGTTCCGACCTTCAAAAGTTTCCACAAGTGACGTCGTGACCCAGTGCCACAGACACAGCCATCCATATTAGAGCATATACCAACCTTTGACCACTTGAGTGGCTGGCGAGTCACCTGTTGCTGTACTGCTGAGCTATTTTTATCGTCACCCAGGCCTTTGTGTTCAGACAAACAACAATGGCGTCGCAACCCAGTGGGAGTGGTTCACAGAGCAGACAAGGAAGGCGTGTTTGCACCCTACGAGAAGCCGTGGAATATATATATATATATATATATATATATATATATATATATATATTTCACCACTATGATGTGCAACCACCCTCAATTTTGTTATCGTAAAAAATATAATCCTATATATCTCTGGCTACAAAAAGTGAACCACAACAGTAAGAGCTTTGAAAGTTCGTGCTCCTCTTATTCACTTTATTAGTAATTGTGTCTCCAAATTTCAAGACTGTGTGCGTTTTCTTTATTTTTATATATGTTTTCAACGCTACACTGAGGCCTAGTATGCTGAAGAATGCCACATGAAAAATTACGAAACTGCAAATTGCTTGTTACTGCTATTAGTTCATTTGTACATTGCAGACATTCTCAAATAGCCTTTTTTTTACATTCTACAGGGTTTCTCACTGTGATTTATGTGGAAAATAACCCTTCTTTCAACAATGCTGAAAAATTTTCTTCTATGCTTTTGCAACCACCGTCAATTTTGTTGTTGTAGAAAAACTGTTTTATCACTCCAGCTACAAAAAATGAACCATGGAAGTAAGGGTTATGAAACTTAGAACCATGCTTATTCCTTTTATCAATAAACATGTCTCAAAATTTCAAATCATTTTGTTTTGTCATTATTTTTTTGGTGATTTAAAAAAAACAAACTATACAAATACCCAGTATCCAGAGTCCAGAGGAACACGTGATTACAAAAAGACCAGTATCGAGTGAGTTGTACCACTACTGTCTGGTCTAAATTGTAGTCGATTCCCAGTCATTACTCAGGGTTTTCAAGAGTCAGGTTTTAGACTCTCTTATTTCCCCCCTGAAGGATTGACGGCAGAATGGGGCTGCCTTGTTTCCGAAGCCGCTTCGTAGCGCTACTTTCATGCAGTTCCATTCTAGTGAAGTCCAGACTTTCTCTGTCACAGCTCAAGTGCTGGCACTTCACAGGATAAGGTCAGGGAGGGGATGGGTGAGGGGGGGTGGGATGGGGTGGGGTGTTGAGATAGCTACTGGAGTCTGGTCATAGCGAAGTCACCCACATGACGTTTGCCGACGACACGCAGCTGTTAAAGTCTGCCGTTCTCGCCGATGACTATCCTTCGCTCTCATTGCTTGCTTTTGAAACTGAAACTGCTTGCTTTTCTGACATTGAAAGTTAGATGTCAAACAAATTTCGTTTTGATGAAATTGAAGCCATTCGTTTCTTTTAAAAGTCATCACCTGCTTCCCTTTCACTTTCTATTCCTACTTCACTCCCATTGGCTGATTACGAAATCGAGTTCTCTGTGTCCGTAACCTTGGCGTTCTTCTTGACAGCGATCCTTCCCTTAAACAGCATGTCACAATAAGCTACCAACTAGCCTACTTCGAGCTCAAGCGTATCTCTTCTGTTCGTTCACTTCTTACAGAAGAAGCGACCAGAACTCAAGTATTTCCTTAAACAGTTTATCGTCTCGACTACTCTAACCCAAATTTCACTGGCTGTCCCCAATCTGTCATTCAACCCCTTCAGCACATTCAGAACTTTGCTGCCGGGCTTATTTATAAATCTTCTAGAAATCAGCCCTGCACTCCTCTACTTTATATATTGCATTGTACAGAGAATACGATTTTAGTGCTCCTGCTTCTGCTTCAAAATGGTCACAGGTTCTGCTCTTCAGTATCTATCTGAACCTCTCCATATATACATTTCTTCTAGGACCCTTCGATCCTCTGCTGATACCAGACTATTCCAGCTTCCTACTTTCACACGCAGACAGCCTGGTCTGCAAGGTAAGGATGATAATGTTGAACTTACGACAGCCTGACCAAAACAGTTTCGTCAACATCTTTCTCTTTCTGAGTCTTCTGATTGATAGCGCACCTGTTTCATTTTCTTCTTCTGGTCGCAGTCAATCCTTGATCAGTCTCTTTCCTTCCAACAGCTCCTGTAAAACGTCTATACATTTGCCTTCCTTCCAACAACACAAGTAAAACGTTTATAGATTTGCCTTCCTTCCAACAGCTCCTGTAAAACGTCTATGAATTTGCCTTCCTTCCACAAGCACATGTAAAACGTCTATAGATTTGCCTTCCTTCCATAAGCACATGTAAAACGTCTATAAATTTGCCTTCCTTCCAACAGCTGTAAAACGTCTATAAATTTGCCTTCCTTCCATCTGGAACTGCGTAGGATCAGTTCTACCCACCACTATCTCTCTTCTGATGCAACATTTGTGTGCGTTTGTGTGCGCTGTTTCTTCTCAGGAATAGATTACTGCTATTCTTTTTTTTTTACCGGCTTTTCCAAATATCTGATAGACTTCAACGAATCCAGAATAACGCTGCCAGACACACACTTTTTCAGATATTCAAATCTGACCACGTTTCTCCTCTCCTCCAGCCTCTCCACTGGTTGCCTGTTTCTGATCGAATAGACAGCAAACTATCCACTCTGACATTTTCTGCAGTCAGTGGGTCTGGACTAGAGTATCTCTCTGAACTCCTCCATATATACTCGGTCTCGCCAACTTGGCCTTTCTTCTGATTGATATTCGACTTCTCAGGATACCTCTCGTCAGAACGAAGACCTAAGATGATGGTGAATTTCTTTTCAGGCCGCAAAAACATAGAACAGACAAAATTTATTTTCAGTTATTGTGTGTGTGTGCGTGTGTATGTGCGTGTGTGTGTGTGTGTGCGTGTGTGTGTGTGTGTGTGTGTGTGTGTGTGTGTGCGCACGCGCGCGCGCGTGTGTGTGCGTGCATCCATGCATGTATAAGAATGTGCGTGTCCGTATGTATATGTGTGCGCGCGCGCGTGTTTGTGTGTGTGTGTGTGTGTGTGTGTGGAGGGGGGGGGGTATGTATGCGTGCGTGCGTGTGTGTGTGTGTGTGTGTGTGTGTGTGTGTGTGTGTGTGTGTGTGTGTGTGTGTGTGTATGTGTGTATGCCATATTGTATGGTATTGTGTTGTGTTGTATTATGTTGTGTTGTGTTGTATTGCATTGTATTGTTTTGCATGGCATTGTATTGTATCGTATCGCATTGCATTGCCTTGTATTGGTTTGAACAATATTTCATTTGGAACATGTCACAAAACATCACAGAGACAGATGAACAGGTCAACAACAACAACAAAAATCTTATATAATGTCCTGTCCTGATACATGTACATTCTGAAT
>NC_134895.1:39998815-40001315 GCF_041734735.1 Babylonia areolata | reverse complement strand
CTTCATCATCTTCTCCTTCTCCTCCTCTTCCTCCTTCTCCTCCTCCTCATCGTCGTCGTCGTCGTCGCCATCATCATCATCATCATCATCATCATAGTCATCGTTCTTCTTCATAATCGTGATCGTCTCGTTGCTGTTGTTGTTGTTCTTCTTCTTTTCCACTTCTTCCCTCCCTTCTTCTTCTTCTCCTCCTCCTCCTCCTCCTACATCTTCACTTCCCGCGCCTAATTCTTATCGTCGTCGTCGTCTTACTCCTCCTTCTCCTTTTTCCTTCTTCATCTTGAGAAAAGTCTTCAGAACTAGCCCACGGACTCCACTGACGAGTGGTCACTGATCCCCGGAGGTAACAAGAACTTGGGAACGATCTAACTGCACCAACATGGGGGTGATTGAGGCACAGAACTAACAGCACCAACATGGGGTGATTAAGGCACAGACCTTACAGCACCAACATGGGGTGACTGAGGCACAGAGGTAACAAGAACATTAGATTGAGGCACAGAGCTAACAGCATCAACATGGGAGTGATTGAGGCACAGACCTAACAGCCCCAACATGGGGTGACTGAGGCGCAGAGGTAACAGGACATTGGATTGAGGTACAGAGCTAACAGCACCAAGATGGGGTGATTGAGGCACAGAGCTAACAGCATCAACATGGGGTGACTGAGGCACAGAGGTAACAAGGACATTGGATTGAGGTACAGAGCTAACAGCACCAACATGGGGTGATTGAGGTACAGAGCTAACAGCACCAACATGGGGTGATTGAGGCACAGAGCTAACAGCACCAACATGGGGTGACTGAGGCACAGAGCTAACAGCACCAACATGGGGTGATTGAGGCACAGACCTAACAGCACCAACATGGGGTGATTGAGGCACAGAACTAACAGCACCAACATGGGGTGATTGAGGCACAGAGCTAACAGCACCAACATGGGGGTGATTGAGGCACAGAGCTAACAGCACCAACATGGGGTGATTGAGGCACAGAGCTAACAGCACCAACATGAGGTTATTGAGGTACAGAGCTAACAGCACCAAGATGGGGTGATTAAGGCACAGAGCTAACAACATCAACATGGGGTGATTCAGGCACAGAGCTAACAGCACCGATATGGGGGTGATTGAGGTACAGAGCTAACAGCACCAAGATGGGGTGATTGAGGCACAGAGCTAACAGCACCAACATGGGGGTGATTGAGGCACAGAGCTAACAGCACCAACATGGGATGATTGAGGCACAGAGCTAACAGCACCAACATGGGGTGATTGAGGCACAGAGCTAACAGCACCAACATGGGGTGATTGAGGCACAGAGCTAACAGCACCAACATGGGGGTGATTGAGGCACAGAGCTAACAGCACCAACATGGGGTGACTGAGGCACAGAGGTAACAAGAACATTAGATTGAGGCACAGAGCTAACAGCACCAACATGGGAGTGACTGATGCACAGAGCTAACAGCACCAACATGGGAGTGACTGAGGCACAGAGGCCTGTGAACACTTCAGTAACACAGTGCCTTGCCCCGGTCGTCAGCCTGGAAGACCGTGTGTGATGGCAAGTGTGGTGGCTGGCAGAAGCAATAGTTTTAGGGGTCATATCACGTCTGGGTGATCATGGATGTTACCCTGGTGGTTGGTGCTCGTGTGCTACTGTAGGTACGGCTGGTTTTACAGGTCTTTTAGTGTTCGAGCCTTTGGGAACCATCCCCAACGACGACTGTCCCCAAAAAATATATTTTAACCAAGAGAGTGGGGATGTAACTTGGACAAGACACTCTCCACTATAATCAAGTCCTAGCACAGATAGTTGGGACAGCAGTGGCTTTCTCTGCTGTTCTGGTGGTCAAAGTTGTACACGACTGACTATCATACAGGTATGAAATTCGATCTGGGAAGAAGCTGGGAGAAGACAAGACAAGACAAATTCTTTATTTCGAGGATAATAGATAAGCACTGGTGTGCTTTTTTTTACATCCAGTCCACGCCCTGAATAGGGTCTACACTACACAATATTTAATAAAATGAAAGCATGGTGTTAGTAGAGATACATAACAGAGGAAAAAAATATACATCAATCAAAACAAAACAACAACAACCACACACACACACACACACACACACACACACACACACACACACACACACACACACACACACACACACACACACACATGGCATACAGGCACTAGCATGGTGTTAGTAAAATGCATAGGAAAAAAAAAAGAACAAAATGAAAGAAACAAACACACACAACACACACCGCACAACACATCAGAATGGGGGATAGAGGGTGAGGAAGGTTCTCAGTCAACCATACACATTTGACAAAACAGTAGCAATAGAATGAACGATTTGCATTACACATTATGGCATAAAGGAAGACTAGGGTCGAACACTTTATTGACACCGTCAGATTATTTAGAACCTTTTCCTTCTTTTTTTTTTTTTTTTTTTTTTGTTGTTGGTTAAAATCATTGTGCAGGCAGTCT
>NC_134895.1:39978815-39993815 GCF_041734735.1 Babylonia areolata | reverse complement strand
TTTGCACCAGTAATTCACACGCATGCATAACTCTAAAACTGGAGAAACTGAAGACAAACAAGAGGCAGGGAAGGGAGGCTATTTTGGGAAGAGGTGGGTTTTAAGGCCAGACTTGAAAGAGCTGAGTGTGTGGAGAAGTGACGAAGCGAAAGAGGAAGTTCATTCCAACTGCAAGATCCAGAGACAGAGAAAGAACGGCAGCCAACAGTCGAAAGTTTGAATCTGGGTATGCGTTAACAGAGTGGATCCGATGTACATAACAAGGTCGTAATTCCAGTTTGGAATTGATGACTCGCACTGATCTCGTGTTTTTTTGGGTTTTTTTTAATAATCGTTCAGTGATTCAGGGTTTACTTCAGAACGGGTTGGAATCGCACGGACATCGAAACGATTTCATGTAAAAGACAAAAAGCGAGTTTTGTCAATCTGGTGGACTGATGGATGGATGGATGGATGGATGGATAAATGGGTCGTCTGGCCCCAGACATCTTTTACTCCACCGCTGAAAGGGGTCAGTAGGAAAACGGTGGCCTGCCCCTCATCACGGAAGGTTTAGTGTTACTGTCAGTTTGGCCCATGCAATCCCAGTGATGGGAAAAGGGAGTCACCCCATGCAAGTTTTATTGCCAAGACTAACAAAAACGATACTTTCAAACAGAATGGGGTTTCCGTGTTATGGATATACCTCGTGCTGAGTCAGTGCATTGATATTCGGGTTTTCCTCTCTCCTCGCCCCCCCCCCCCCCCCCCCCTCCCCCTCCCCATCTTTTCCTCTAACTGTCTCTTTCTTTAGGTCTGTGTGACAACTGTTGATTGAGATTGATAACTGTTGATTGATAACTGTTGAAAGAGATTGATGACTGTTGATTGATAACTGTTGAAAGATACTGATAACTGTTGATTGACAGCTGTTGGAAGATATTGATAACTGTTGATCGATAACTGTTGAAAGTAACTGATAATTGTTGATTGACTACTGTTGAAAGAGATTGATAACTGATGAAAGAGAATTATATAAATTTTGAAAGAAATTGATAACTGCGACTGACAACTGTTAAAAGAGATTGATAACTGTTGGAAGAGATTGACGACTGTTAAAGAGATTGATAAAGATATGTCAGTCAGCCGCGCTATGTTGCCAGAGAGCTGTTTAACTGCGTAAGTTTTCACATGATTGTTTTTTGTTCTTTTTTTTCTCTCAGTTCCTCATTTAGAACTTGGCATGTGCGCGATGCACAGGAAGGCTAATCTCGTAAAGCAGGGTTTGGAAGGTTCTAAGAAACGAGCAGAGAAATTAACACCAAGCCTCTCTCTCTCTCTCTCTCTCTCTCTCTCTCTCTCTCTCTCTCTCTCCCTCTCTCCCTCCCCCCCCTCTCTCTGTCTGTGTCCATGTCTCCATGTCTGTTCACACCTCTGTCTGTCTGTCTGTCTGACTATCTCTATCTCTCTCTCTCTTTCTCTGTCTCTTTCACACACACACACACACACACACACGAACACACACATACGCGCGCGCGCACACGCAAACGCACACAAACACACACACGCACATAAACACACACGCACACATTCTTTCTCTTTCTTTCTCATAAATTGTTCCCTCTCCCCGGCCCCATTCTCTGTCTCCTGCGCCCCCCACACCCTCTCTTCTCTCTCTCTCACCCCACTTTCTCTCTCTCCCTGTGTCTCTGTCTCTCTCTGTGTCCCTCTGCCTCTGTCTGTCTGTCTGTTTGTCTCTCTCTCTCTCTCATATTATCCCAATTCATTGACACACCAACTTATTCAGCAGGTTCAAAGCTCCTGGAGTTAGTCAGTTAGTGCACGTCGTTTGCTCACTTCTCGTTGTGACACTAATGTTGTTACGACAACTTTATCTCCATAACTTAACCAAACAGTCATCGCAGACATTCCACAGAAACTTTGCATGCAGCCAGTTCTGTGTGTGGAATCAAACAAATGAGAAGCAAAGAAAGATCGAGAAGGCATGGGAGGTTAAAGGAAGAGGAGGAAGAGGAGAAGGAGGGGTAAGAGGAGGAGGAAGAGAAGGAGAGGGAAGAGGAGTAGGAGGGGGAAGAGCAGGAAGAGGAGGAGGGATAAGAGGAGGAGGAAGAGGAGGATGAGGAGGGGGAAGAGGAGGAGGAGAGGAGGACGAGAAAAGGGAAGAGGAAAAGGTGGAGGATGGCAAGAGGAGGAGGATGGGTAAGAGGAGGAGGAGGAAGAGGAGGAGGAGGAGGGTAGGGTAAGAGGAGGAGGAGGAGGCGGAAGAGGAAGGAGGAGGGTGGAAGAGGAAGAGGAGGAGGAGGGGGAAGAGGAGGAGGAGGGGGAGAGGATGAGGGGGAAGAGGAGGGAGAGAGGAGGAGGAAGAGGAGGGGGAAGAGGAGGAGGGGGAAGAGGAGGAGGGGGAAGAGGAGGGAGAGAGGAGGAGGAAGAGGAGAGGAAGAGGAGGAGGAGGATGGGGAGAGGAGGAGGAGGGGGAAGAGGAGGGGGAAGAGGAGGAGAAGAAGAGGAGGAGGTAGAGGAGGATGAGGAAGAGGAGGAGGGGTAAAAGAAGGAGGAAGCGGAAGAGGAAGGAGGAGGGCGGAAGAGGAAGAAGAGAAGGGGGAAGAGGAGGAAGAAGAAGAAGAAGAAGAAGAACAAGGAGAAAATAAAATCGCCGTTTTTCCCCGCTGGTGCAGATGTCTTCTTCAACCCCCTCCTCCACCCGTTCGCATTCTCTCCAGTGTCGAACCTGCTTTGGCAGAGACACTCTCCAACTCCACTGGTGAATGGAAATTAATCCCGGGGGATGGCCACGAAGGGGGAGTGTGCGAACTGCACTAACACCCGGATGATTACAGTATTAAGTCCATGGATCGCTTCAGGTCCCCCATTTCACCCGGGTAAAATCGTCTGCCCCCCCACCCACCTCCCCCCAGCCGCCCTCCTCCCCCCTCCCCTTTCTCTCACTGCTCCCAGGGCGATGGGAATGTAGTGTTCTCGCAGGAAGTGACGTGGTCATTTCGCAGTTGGGTGAGCATGCGTGGTGAACGGAGTTTTGTGTTTAGGTCAGTCTGGGAAAAAAAGAGAAAGTGTAAAAAAAAAAAAGTGTATGTGTGTGTGTATGTGTGTGTGTGTGTGTGTGTGTGTGTGTGTGTGTGTGTGTGTGTGTGTGCGCGCGCGCGCGCGCGCACGCGTATCTATGTCTTCCTCACTCTACATTCGTTCTGTCTGTCTGTTTCTGTCATTGTCTCTGTTTCCTTTTATTGTTTCTATCTGCCCCCTCTCCCTCTTTCTCTCTCTCTCTCTCACCCCTCTCTGTCTCTCCTCTCTCTCTCTCTCACACTCTCCCTTTCTCCCCCCCACCCCTCCCTCTCTGTCTGTCTCTCTCTCCCTGCCCCTCTATCCACGTTAAACCTGTGAAGATGAATGAACAAAACAGTGAGGTAGAAATATGGAGGGGGGGGGGGGATAAAATATAAACACAACCTTCCCATTTACTGATGCCAGAATACAGCATGATTGGATGGACAGACAGGCTAAAGAATGCACACACACACACACACACACACACACACACACACACACACACACACACACACACACACACACATTGCCATCCTCCTCATCGTTTGGCCTGCCTCCCTCCAGAGAGAGGGAACAAGATCGCACGCCTGACCTGCCCACGAGCCTGAAACGTTTGGCATCGGTGCCATACTCGGTCCGCGTTTTGGACAGGGAAGGGTCCAGTTTCATGGTGCCTTTACTGCCATCCGTCAATACAGTCTCAGAGTGACAGGAGGGAGGCCGGGTGGATGGGGGGGCAGGGGAAGTGGAGGGGAGATGGTGGAAGAACACCAGCCCACCAGTCGTATACATTGTCCGGAGATAGAGAATCACTCTGGTTTAGCCAACACGCAGGGGGATGACAGTTTTACGTTTTAGTTATGGTCCGGCGAGAGGGGGGGTGAACACCGCTGATCCTTTCAGCACTATTATTTTCGGGGAGGGAGTGTGTGGGGGTGTGTGGGTGTGGGTGTGGGTGTGGGGTGGAGGGTGGGATTTTTTTATATATCGAGGAAAACGTCGCTCGTGGCGACGAACACGTTTCATACTATCCCAAAAGGACCTGTTGCAGTGGTGGTGTGTGAGGTATAAAGACTGATACTAAACTACAACGACGACGACGACCACTACCACCACCACCATCACCATCACCACAACCACCACCACCACCACCACCACAACAATCATATCCACCACCACCACCACCACGACAACAACCACCACGACAACCACCACCACCACGACAATGACCACCACCACCACCACCACAACCACCACCACCACGACAATGACTACCACCACCACCACCACCACAACAACAATGACCACCACCACCACGACAATGACCACAACCACCACGACAATGACCACCACCACCACGACAATGACCACCACCACCACCACCACCACGACAATAACCACCACCACCACGACAATGACCACCACCACCACCACCACCACCACAACCACCACCACCACAACAAAAACAAGCACCACAACCACCACCACAACCGCCATCACCATCACCACCACAACCACCACAACCACCACCACCACCAAAACAACCACCACCACCACCACAACCACCACCACAACTACCATCACCACAACCACCACCACGTCAATCACCACGACAGACCACCACCACCACGACCACCACGACAATCACCACCACAACCACCACCACCATCACCACCATCACCACCACAACAACAGCTACCACGACAATCACTACCACCACCACCACCACCACCACCACGACAATCACCACCACAGCCACCACCACCATCACCACCACAACAACAGCTACCACGACAATCACTACCACCACCACCACCACCACCACCACGACAATCACCACCACGACAACCACCACCACCATCACCACCACCACAACCACCACGACAAACACAACCAGCACCACCACCACAACCACCACAACCACGACCACCACGACAACCACCACCACCACCACCACCACCACCATGACAATGACCACCAGTGTGTGTGTGTGTGTGTGTGTGTGTGTGTGTGTGTGTGTGTGTGTGTGTGTCTAATATCTATTCTTGAGTTCCATCAGAAACAATGGCATTAATGTATATGTATGGCTCACGAAACAGTACTGATTACTTCCGGCCATTACGACGACAAAAGGGACAAGACTGTTGCCACGCTCCGGCAGGCCGGCTCTACAGATCACACACACAAAAAAGACAAAATGAAAGAGACAAAAAAAAAAAAAAAAAAAAAAAAGAAAAAAGAAAAGAAAAAAAAAAGACCAGTCCAGACAAATATCCACAGAGAAAACAGCTTTTTGTTGGTGCCATTGCTCAGTTTGGTTTTCGTGAGATGAAGTCATGTTCCACAAAGGACAAAGAGCTAACTTTCTCGAAATTTTTATTTTTTTTCCCGAAAATAGCACCCTCCATCTCCAGCCCCAGTCAATGTCCACTGGCGGAGGCAGGATAAAAAAGAATAAAATGAAATACAAAGCCCGGAAGGTCTGATCAAGGCCGTGCGTTTTTCTTGTCCGTCTGGAACTGACGGTGTACTGTTTCCCAGACGAAGGTTTTTACCACAGACTGCTTTCTGATTGGCTGAAGATTCGTCAGCCATCGCTTTTCGTGAAACATCCTGAGTCCATCCCCCTCCCCCCTCTTCCTCTTCCCCCCCCCCCCCCCCCCACTCCCCCAAACACACACACATCCCCTCTCTCACCTGCAAAGGTCAGCATTGTTGTCTCTCTATCTCTCAAATTTTCTAATTGGTTGACTGGAGATCTACTGGTCATTGGTCTCGTTCCGTTTTAGTCACTTGGGTCTGGTGGTGTGTGTGTGTGTGTGTGTGTGTGTGTGTGTGTGTGTAGAGATAGAGATAGGTTTATAGATTGATATGTTTGTGTGTGTGTGTGTGTGTTTGTGCGCGTGTGTGTGTATGTGTATGTGCGTGTGTGTGTATGTGTATGTGCGTGTGTGTATGTATGTATGTGTGTGTGTGCGTGTGTGTGTGTGTGTAGAGAGAGAGAGATAGAGATAGATATAGAGATAGATAGATAGATAGGTAGATAGACAGATATATAGATAGATAGACAGATGGCTGTGAGTGCGTCTGTGTGTGTGTGTGTATGAGTGTGTGAGTGTGTTTGTGTGGGGTGGAAGGGGGAGGGGCGGTCTTGAGTGCCAACTGTGTGTGACCAACGTGTTATTTAAAATCGTCAAATCTCTTCTTCTTTTTTTCCAGCTCTGAACATAGCTGGTGGTTGTCATTATGGTCCGTGCATGCGCATCACGTGTTTTCTGGTGATACGATTTTTTAGCATTGGTGTTTTCGTTTTTATTTGAGGCCAGATGAATGTTTTTAAACTCCTTCAGTGCCAGGGGTAAAAGAGTAGAAAGTGGTGTTTCAGGTCATCAAACATTATCCAAAACAACAAGCCTAAAACTGAGAAAATGATCTGGAGATATACCACTCTGGACAAACTGTGTGAATTTTTAGCCTTCCAGAGCTATTTCTCTTTTTCCGATGACGTCATCAGTGACGTCACTATGCACGTACGTAATTCGTTTATGGCAGTCAAGGGTTTTTTAAACATTTGTCGTCAGTATAGGCAGGCAGAATTTTGTTGCTTTTTATTATTAAAACACACACACACACACACACACACAAACCACACTGAACATTTGCGGATTACATGATACTATCCTGTAGGGAGTTGGAAATGGCGTGGCATTTTGCATTGTACTGACAAGGTGAAGGATGATGATTCTCAGATCATTGCCAAACTATATCTTCACTGCAGAGTCGTCACGACTTGAAATGTTTTGGATCAGTATCAAAGAATCGGTTTTTTTGTGTGTTTGTTTGGTTGGTTGTTTGCTCTTTTTTTTCCTTTCCTATTTCATCAGAATATGTTTTTGTTCTCTCGGATAGATGCAGTTTAGTTTTGGTTGTCACTTGGCAAGGCAAGGGTAATGCAAGGCAAGGAAAGGCAAGGCAAGAGTAAGGCAAGGGTAAGGCAAGGCAAGATAAGGCAAGGCAAGGCAAGGGTAAGGCAAGACAAGGGTAAGGCAAGGCAAGGCAAGATAAGGCAAGGCAAGGGTAAGGCAAGGCAAGATAAGGCAAGGCAAGACAAGACAAGGGTAAGGCAAGGCAAGGCAGGCAAGGCAAGGCAAGATAAGGCAAGGCAAGGCAAGATAAGGCAAGGCAAGGCAAGGCAAGGCAAGGCAAGGCAAGGCAAGGCAAGGGTAAGGCAAGACAAGGCAAGGCAAGGGTAATGCAAGGCAAGATAAGGCAAGGCAAGGCAAGACAAGACAAGAGAAGACAAGGGTAAGGCAAGGCAAGATAAGGCAGGGCAAGGCAAGGCAAGGCAAGGCAAGACAATGCAAGGCAAGGCAAGGGTAATGCAAGGCAAGGCAAGGGTAATGCAAGGCAAGGCAAGGGTAATGCAAGGCAAGGCAAGGCAAGACAAGGGTAAGGCAAGGGTAAGTCAAGGCAAGACAAGGGTAAGGCAAGGGTAAAGCAAGGCAAGACAAGGGTAAGGCAAGGGTAATTCAAGGCAAGACAAGGGTAAGGCAAGGGTCAGTCAAGGCAAGGCAAGGGTTAGGCAAGGCAAGGGCAAGGCAAGGCAAGGCAAGGGCAAGGCAAGGCAAGGCAAGGCAAGGCAAGGCAAGGGTAAGGCAAGGCAAGGCAAGTCAAGGCAAGGCAAGGGTAATGCAAGACAAGGCAAGGCAAGAAGTTTATTTCTCGTGCCCACTGGGGGCATTAAAACAATACACACATACATCTTTTACACCCACTATATAAGCAGAAAGTGATGTCAAAAACAAACAAAAAGCTCACTTTTGAAAACAAGCAAATACAAACAAAAAAGTTCACTTTTCCTTAGTAACTGAATGATAACGGAAACAACCATGTACAAATCAACGTTAGAACATGTAAAATTTCCATTGTACTTGACAATTTCCCCTGTCAATAGACAAAGTTCTTTCGAAACGAAATGCGTATGGAGTTGGAAGAGACACACGGTTTCAAAATGAAGATTATACGTGATGAAGACAGGGTTTGATTTCGTGTGGAAGGCTTTACATATCAACCCGTCATAGAGAACATGACGATAACCCCAGCCACTATAACACACACACACACATGGGTGATCGATCCTGCTACCACCCGTCTTGGTACTGAAGCTGCCTCGCTTCTGGGTCGTTCAGCGCAGTGCAGCTCAAGACTTTAGTTCATTAGCTTCCAATAAAAGTAACTAGTATGCGCAAGGGGTATTGATTTAAAATGACATTAAATCATCAGCCACTCCGCATCTAAAAAGTAAAATAACCACCACCACAACAACGACAACAACAACAACAACAACAGGCCCCTCACACATGCTCCCTCACCCCCCCCCCCCCCACACACACACACACACACCCCACACCACCACCATAACACACACACACACACACACACACACACACACACACACACACACACAGAGAGGAACACATTCGTTCCATTTTAAATCACCACAAACCACAACAACAACAACAGCAATACACTAACTACCACAGAGTCCACACACACACACACACACACACACACACACACACACACACACACACACACACACACACACACACACACACACACACACACACACACACAGAAACGCTTGCCCGTGCTCACCCGCTCAGTCCCACATGCACGCATAATGTCTGCTCCCATGCATTCGTCTGCTGGTGAAGTTCAGGTGTTGCTGTGGCGAGGGGGCTTGGGGGGTGGGGGTGTTCTGGTACTTGTTATTGTTCTTGTTGTTCTTGTCCATCTTCTTGTTCTTCTCGTTGTTCTTGTTCTGGTACTTTTTGTTGTTGTTGTTTTTTGCTGCCCCATCATCTGCACCGTTTCAGTGGCATTACTCCCATGCAGCTCATTTAGATCCCCCTATACACGGCCACACCCGGGTTCGTCCGTCGCAGTTCCACCGTCGGCAGTCCACAGGGAACCATTGTTCTGGTACTTGTTATTGTTCTTGTTGTTCTTGTCCTTGTTGTTATAGTTGTTCTTGTCCTTGTTCTTGTTGTTGTTGTTCTGCTACTTGTTGTTGTTGTTGCTCCAGTTGTTATTGTTATTGTTGTTCTTGTCCTTGTTATTGTTCTTGTTACTCCTGTCCTTGTTCTAGTTGTTGTTGTTCTTCTTCTTTGCATTGCTCTAGCGTTTATCTAATTGTTACAAGACTAAAAGTACTTGTCACCATCCACGAAATGAGTTGCTTGTCTTCTTTATCATGTTTCTCTTTATTGTTATAACCTCCAGCGAAAATGATGTCTCCAATATAAAACTAGCTCTTAGTATTGTCTATGAATAATACGACTTTCGTCCTGCCTTACCCTGCCTTGCTCTTCACTGCATTGTCTGACCTTGAATGTCTTTGTTTTGCCTTGCCTTGCCTTGCCTTGTCCTGTCTAGCCCTGCCCTGCCTAGACCTGCCTTGCCTTGCCTTGCCTTGCCATGCCCTGCCTTGCCTTGCCTTGCCTTGCCGTTCCTAGCCCTGCCTTGCCTTGTCTTGTCTTGCAAGCCGTGCTTGCCTTGAATTGTTTTGTCTTGATTGTCCTCGCCTTCAACCAGTGAGAGACGCTAAAACATATCCCTCTTTCACACAATGTTTCTTGCGTGACAGTCGCAATAATGATAACAATAATGAGAAGAAGAAGAAGAAGAAGAATACTTCTACACCACCTACTCCCACACCCATTCCCCCAAACCTTTACGGACCCCACCCCCTTCCCTCCCTCCCTCCTTCCGGCAGAGCTGGGGTCACCTGGACATGATGTACCCCTGTGCCTTGATGAACACTAGTGGTCACCTGGACATCATGTACCCCTGTGCTTTAATGAACACTAATGGTCACTTGGACATGATATATCACTGTGCCTTAATGAACACTAATGGTCACCTGGACATGATGTACCCCTGTGCCTTGATGAACACTAATGGTCACCTGGACATGATGTACCCCTGTGCCTTGATGAACACTAATGGTCACCTGGACATGATGTACCCCTGTGCCTTGATGAACACTAATGGTCACCCAGCTGTCAGATGAGACTTACGCCATTTCCTCCATTCTTTTTTTTTCTTCTTTCTTTTGGATGCTGTAGTTTTGGCCAGTCATGAAGCTGGAAGGACGACACTCACTATGACTGTCTGGTGTGAATTAGTGCCGCTGCTCTCCTCCTCATGTTGTCTTCTTCCATTAGTCTGGTGCTGGCGCAGTCCCCCCCCCCACACCCAACCCCCACCCCGCCCTCCCGCCCCCGCCCACACACACACACACACACACACACAAGCACCCCCACCCCCACCCCCATCCCCAATCCCCTCCTCCTGTTCTCAGTACCTTCCGGGATTAGTTGCGAACCTTTAATGGAATCTAGGTTTTCCATCGAAAGCTCTTTCTACAGCATAAAGAGGAGGAAAAGTAAAAAGGGGGGATGGTGAAAAAATGAAACGAGGAGAAGCAGAATAGAAACAGAGGAAGGAGAAGGGGGGGGGGTTGAATAAGAAAGAACAAAGAAAGAAAGAACAAAGAAAGAAAGAAAGAAAGAAAGAAGAAAAAGAAGATCAAGAAGAAGATCAAGAAGAAGAAAGGATGTGGTGTATTCCTAGCTTCTTGTGCATGATGTAGGGTGTGCATGGAAATCTTTTCCATCGGCACAAAGAGATCCAATCAAGTGAACAGAAAGACCAATCCCTATCTCTTACATGCGTGACCAGGAAACAAGTCTTTCACTCTCCGTGGTGAAACGGTGGTGGAGAGGAGGGAGGGGATTCTTTATCTATTCATTCATTTTTTTATTTTTTCATTGTTTTGTTTTTTTTTCCTGGGAAGAGCGCAGAAAACGAAGAAGAAGAAGGAAAAAAGAAGAAGACGAACACGAAGAAGAATAACAAGAAGAAGAAGAAAAAGAACAACAACAACAACTGAAACAAGAGGAAAAACAAAGAGAAAGATATTAAAATCCATATGCACCCAAAACGGGATGCTGCCATATTTTTTTTTTCTTTCTGTGGACATTTAATCATTTGTATTTGTATTTCTCTTTTTATCACAACAGATTTGTCTGTGTGAAATTCGGGCTGCTCTCCCCAGGGAGAGCGCGTCGCTACACTACAGCGCCACCATTTTTTGTAATTTTTTTTTCTGCATGCAGTTTTATTTGTTTTTCCTATCGAAGTGGATTTTTCTACAGAATTTTGCCAGGAACAACCCTTTTGTTGCCTTGGGTTCTTTTACGTGCGCTAAGTGCATGCTGCACACGAGACCTCGGTTTATCGTCTCATCCGAATGACTAGCGTCCAGGCCACCACTCAAGGTCAAGTGGAGGGGGAGAAAATATTGGCGGCTGAGCCGTGATTCGAACCAGCGCGCTCAGATTCTCTCGCTTTCTAGGCGGACACGTTACCTCTAGGCCGTCACTCCACTCCATGCCATGAAATATCTCACATGCTGCCGGGGCTTTTGCCGACGCAGCCAGATCTTTGAGATCCATGTCCAGTATGAGGCTCTGAGGATTTTCCTGATCGTCACGAACTTTGTCACGCTAAACGAAACAAACAACCGAATATATGAATAGATAAATGGGTGAATACACAACAACATAAGAAACAATTAAAAGAATTTTGCAGTGCATTGTGAAATCATTGAAATCCATGTTCAGGTTAGAATTCTAAAAGGTGTTCCTTACGTGCTATGGGTTTTGTCACGGAAATGCATATAAACAGTTGTATAAATGAATACACCAATAGATGAAAAAAAAAAAAAAAAAAAAAAAGGGGTGGGGGGGGGGGGGGGGGTGGCGGGGGGGGGGGGGGGGGGGGGGAGAGTGTTCTGCCATACATTGTGAAATCTTTGAAATTCATGCCCAGTTGGCATTCTGAAGCAGCGCCTTGTTGTTATGTGTTTTGTCAATCTAAGCCAAATAAACAACAGAGTAGATGAGGGGATAAATTGATGATACAAAGAAACGTAACGAACAACAAAAAACAAAATAGTGATAATGAGAGATGTTAAATGCACTGATAAAATGTTTTATTCAGCCCCTGGTGACACCCCACACCCTAGGGACTGTGTGCAATTGATTTTGGTTTGTTTGTTTTTTTTCGCCTCTGTTCTTATCGCTTTCTTGTGCATGACACGCAAGTAATTGTTTTCTCATTACCCCCCCCCCCTCTCTCTCTCTCTCTGCACTATCTGTGGCCTCTCTCTCTTCCCTCCCCCCTCTCTCTCTTCACCCTCCCCCCTCTCTCTCTGCACTATCTCTGGCCTCTCTCTCTTCACCCTCCCCCCTCTCTCTCTTCACCCTCCCCCCTCTCTCTCTTCACCCTCCCCCCTCTCTCTCTTCACCCTCCCCCTCTCTCTTTCTCTAGCATCTCTCTCTTCTCTCTCCCCTCTCTCTTCCCCCTCTCTCTCTTTGCACTCTCTCTAGCCGCTCTCTCTTTCCTCCCCCTCTCTCTCTTCCCCCTCTCTCTCTTTGCACTCTATCTAGCCTCTCTCTCTTCCCTCTCCCCCCTCTCTCTCTTCACCCTCCCCCCTCTCTCTCTGCACTATCTCTGGCCTCTCTCTCTTCCCTCCCCCCTCTCTCTTTTCTCTCCTCCCCCTCTCTCTCTTCCCTCCCCCTCTCTCTCTTCTCTCCTCCCCCTCTCTCTCTTCACCCTCCCCCCTCTCTCTCTTCTCTCCTCCCCCTCTCTCTCTTCACCCTCCCCCCTCTCTCTCTTCCCTCCCCCCTCTCTCTCTTCACTCTCCCCCTCTCTCTTTGCACTCTCTCTAGCCTCTCTCTCTTCTCTCCTCCCCTCTTTCTCTCTTCCCCCTCCCCCTCTCTCTTTCTCTAGCATCTCTCTCTTCTCTCTCCCCTCTCTCTCTTCCCCCTCTCTCTCTTTGCACTCTCTCTAGCCTCTCTCTCTTTCCTCCCCCCTCTCTCTTCCCCCTCTCTCTCTTTGCACTCTCTAGCTTCTCTCTCTTTCCTCCGCCCTCTCTCTTCCCTCCCCCTCTCTCTCTCTTCACCCTCCCCCCTCTCTCTCTTTGCACTCTCTCTAGCCTCTCTCTCTCTCTCTCTCATCCCTCTCTCTCTCTTATTCTTTCTTATTGCTCCTACAACAGTTTAAATGACGCCATTTTTATAACTGTTTTGTAACGTGCATGCTAATTCCAGTTCAAATCATTATTGCTTAATCACTATCTTGACATATACTAAGTTTTATATTTTGTTCTCTCTCTCTCTCTCTCTCTCTCTCTCTCTCTCTCTCTCTCTGTCTCTCTGTCTGTCTGTCTGTCTCTCTCGTGTGTGTGTGTTCTTTATTTTAAAATATTTTAAAAAAATTATTTTCCTCCTCTGTTATGTATTTCCACTAACACCATGCTTTAATCTTATTTAGTATTGTGTAGTGTAGACCCTATTCAGGGCGGGGACTGGATGTAAAAAAGCACACCAGTGCTTATCTATTATCCCCGAAATAAATAATCTCTCTCTCTCTCTCGCTCTCTCTCTCTCTCAACAGTTTTCCTCTCTTTCCTTCTTCGTATCTTTTCCTTTCTTATCTTCTTTTCTCCCTCTCTCCTTCACGCAAAAGCATACTATGTTATTTTGTGGGGAATTGTGTATTTTCTATGCCATTTATTGTTCTTGTTGTTGTTGCCATGCAATGTGGGTTTTTTTTTTTCCTCCTTTTTTCAGTCTTCTTGTATTTCCTAGATTAGTTTGTACGTTTTCTTTACGAGGGTAGGATGAAAACAGGCCGATAAGTGCCTATTCCTTTTCTCTCAATAAAAAAAAGTTTCGATTTCGATTTCGATTTCTCTCTCTCTCTGTCTCTGTCTCTCTGTCTCTGTCTCTATCTCTGTCTGTCTCTGTCTCTCTGTCTCTGTCTCTCTGTCTCTGTCTCTATCTCTGTCTGTCTCTGTCTCTCTTAAATTTTCTTCTCTCATTGCCTCCTGCCCATGAATGCCAAATTACCGTTTCTGTAATGGTGATCATGACGTGCATGCTGTATTGATGTAATGATATTCCCCTTTGTGTTGTTTGTCTACTTTTTACCCCCTTTTTTTATATTATAATTATTATTTATTTATTTATTTATTTATTTATGTAAGCTTATCTATTATTTATTCACCTTTTTTTTTTCTCAAGGCCTGATTAAGCGCGTTTGGTTACGCTGCTGGTCAGGCATCTGCTTGGCAGATGTGGTGTAGCGTATATGGATTTGTCCGAACGCAGTGACGCCTCCTTGAAGCTACTGAAACTGAAACTGTCCCCTTCGAGGGCTGAATAAAAACAACATTGTCTTGCTTACTCTATTACCCTCAGAAAATTTTAATTAATTTTGTTCAATTCATCTCTCTCTCTCTCTCTCTCTCTCTTTCTCTCTCAGCAACGGTTTTTTTTTTTTGTTGTTGTTGTTTTTGGGTTTTTTTTGTCTTGTCGAGTTAGATATTGCAGAAGATTTGTCGACCAGTTTTCTGTTGTTTCTCATGACGCTCTAGATATTTCAAACACGTTGTCCCTCGAGATTTTCAAAAAAACGGAAGTCATCCTCACAATGACTCACTGTGAGTTTATGTCGCCCAAAACAAACATACATAAACTTTCGAACAAGTAAATATTGGGAAAAAAAAAAAGAAGAAGAAGGGAAAAAAGAGAGAGAGAAAAAAAGTAAGCAACTCGACCACGAATGGATTAGTGGGCGTTTACCTTTCGAATGAGATGAAAAACCGAGGTCCAGTGTGAAGCATGCACTTATTTAGTGAACGTAAAAAAAAAAAAATAATAAAAAAATAAAATTAAAATTAACAAAAAAACCCACCATGGTAACAAAAGGGTTGTTCCTGGCAAAAAAAAAGTTTGCAGAAAAGCCACTGTGATTGTAAAAGAAAGGCACTTTTTGCAGATAAAAGAAAAGGGTGGTGCTTGC
>NC_134895.1:39968815-39973815 GCF_041734735.1 Babylonia areolata | reverse complement strand
TGTGTCTGCTTACAATTAGACGTATGTACGTTTGTGTGTTGTTGTTGTTGTTTTTTGTTTTCTTCTCTGGTAAGAAATGTTATGTATGGCATAACCCAACGTATATCACGTATATCTCATTACATAACTGTCACAGTAATTGATACCCATTTTTCTTTTGTAGCACTGTGATTTAATCATACAGTTTTGGGGGATGGGTTTGTTTTCGGGTTGCTTTTTATGTGTGTGTATGTGTGTGTGTTCCCGCCGGAACAACTTTTCTTTCTTTCTTTCTTTCTTCCTTTTTTTTTTTTCGTCTTCGGATTTTGTCCCCCCATTTATTTGATCTTCTCTGCCCTGTAGCATTGTGCATTCGGGCGGCTGAGCTCTGCGCGCAGTTTTCGAAACAAAGTGAAATGAATGTGTCAAAGCAAGTAGTCTGCCTGTCAACAGCCTGTGACAGTCGCTGTGTGAGAATCAACGTTATGCAATTTATTGCAGGCAACGAACGTGGTGTGTGTGTGTGTCTGTAGTGTGTGTGTGTGTGTGTGTGTGTGCGCGCGTGTGTGCACAGCACGCCTGTCGTCGCTTATTTATCTATTTGTTTGTTTGTTTATTTATTTTGTTTGTCTGTCTTGTCTCTCTGCCTCGGTCGGATTGTCGGTCTGTGTGTCTGTGTGTCTGTCTCTGTCCTTGTTTTTTTTTTTTTCTTCTTTTTTTTTCAATCTTTTTTTTTTCTGTCTCTGCCACCGTCCTCTGTCTCTGCCTGCTGCTCTGTCAAGAGATGCATGAATCTTATAGTTCTGTTCCTTTGTGTCTGTGTCTGAATCTCTGTTTGTACCTCTGTTTTTTTTTATCTGCCCTATCGTCTCGCAGCTCTCTCATCCGCTCTCTCTTTTCCTCCACCCTCACCTCTGTCTGTCTGTCTGTCTGTTTGTCTGTCTGCCTGTTTACCGCACACACAGTCTCTAACTCTCTCTCCCTGCCTCGGGCCTGCCTCTCTCTCTCTCTCTCTCTCTCTCTCTCCCTTTGTTTTTCACTCTGTGTTTCATTAGGTTGCCTGAATCGATATGCTGCAAAGAGGCGTGTATGATGTTAGCAAGTGAACACGAGAGAAATGGAAGAAAATCGGGAGCATTTAATGTAAAAGAAAAAAAACAACATCGTTAACTGAAAATGGGTTTGGAATTTTGTGGGCGTATCAGGGCGTTGTATGTGAGGCTCAAGGAAGCATTTATTTCAGAATAAAAAAACAAAAAAAACCAGACTTGTTACAGGTACAATAGTATATAATAACATGCCTCTGCATAGGAAAAAAAACAAGACGTGTATGTGTATCTATGTACACCAAGACAATGCTATAAACTGATCTGAACAATCACACACACACACACACACACACACACACACACACACACACACACACACACACACATGATGATTTGATGATTTTAGTAGAAGGTGAAGGCCCATTTGAACATGTGAATTTTCACATTTTGTTTTGGAAGAGGAAAGCGTTGGTAAGTGACGGAGATCCAGAGGAAGAGAATTCCAGATGCTTGATACTGAAAGGCCCTTTGACCAAAATGTCTTGGAAGAGGTTCTGGGGCGACTCGAAAGAGCTTTTCAACAGAGGACATGAGAGAACGGGAATGGATGCAAGTATAAAAGTTTCAGTTTCAGTATCAGTAGCTCAAGGAGGCGTCACTGCGTTCGGACAAATCCATATACGCTATACCACATCTGCCAAGCAGATGCCTGACCAGCAGCGTAACCCAACGCGTTTAGTCAGGCCTTGAGAAGTATAAAAGACAGAAAATAAGTAAAAACTGTGACATCTATTTGTATTTTGTGTTTGTATTTTTATTTTATTTTTATTTTTTGTCACAACAGATTTCTCTACACTGAGAGCTCCACCTTTTTTTTTTCTTTTCTTCTTCTTTTTTTTTTTTTTTTTTTTTTTTTCCTGCGTGCAGTTTTATTTGTTTTTCCTATCGAAGTGGATTTTTCTACAGAATACTGCCAGGAACAACCCTTTTGTTGCCGTGGGTTCTTTTACGTGCGCTAAGTGCATGCTACACACGGGACGTCGGCTTATCGTCTCATCCAAATGACTAGCGTCCAGGTCACCACTGAAGGTCTAGTGGAGGGGGGGAGAAAATATTGGCGGCTGAGCCGCGATTCGAACCAGCGCGCTCAGATTCTCTCGCTTCCAAGGCGGGCGCGTTACCTCTAGGCCGTCACTCCACTAGAAATATATCTATAAAAACAATTTGAGCAATGAAGATCTTTTGGCATGCACGACACCAATATGTGCAGAGAAAAGAAAGAGAAGAAAGAGAAAACAGAAAAGATGAAACAAAAAACAACAACAACAACACAAAAAGACAGTATGAAACAGTAAGGGTGGAGGCCCCACCAAAAAAAACAAAAAGTGGGGGGAAAAAAAGAAAGAAAAGTTGGAAGAAACAGGAGGTTGGAAGCTCCACAAATTACCTACATAAATCAGGAAAAAATATATGGGCCTACTTGTCATTCGCAAAGTTTTTTTGTCGAAGCATATAGCCTTCGGCGAAGAAAAAGAAAAAGAATACAAAATACACACTGTTCATCGTGCAAATCATATCAAATGTTGTCAAACTGATTACCTCATCTGAATGTTTCTTCTATAGTCTTCGGCAGATGCATTACGATTCCTTCACAACTAACTCATTAATGTGGATGATGGATATGTTGTTTACTTTAAACAGTATATTTCCAATATCGAGATGTTGTTTACTTTCAACATTATATTTCCAATACTTCTTTTTTTTCTTAATCATTTGTTTTCATCATTATTCTCTTCACTTGTTACACAATGTCTTTAGGGCTGAAAGCAATATCAGTCTCTGTCTCTCTCTGTCTCTGTCTGCCTTTCTGTCTCTGTCAATCTCTCCGTGTCTCTCTCTTTCTCTTTCTCTTCCTCTCTCCCTCCTTTCCATTCAATCCCAGTCTCTGTCTCTGTCTCTCTCTCTCTTCGTGTTTGTCTCTGTCTCCGGTACGGAAACGCGGATATGAAGGTGAACAGTAAGAAGACCCTCCGCGCCTGAGGTGGTGGCAATAAACCGTGTTTCTCGTGCATCACCTCTTTAGAGCGGAACACGTCAGAAGCGCATTGGCCTGAAATTCCGCCCGTCGTTCATTCTGATAACAATCAGAGATACAGAGAGAGAGAGAGAGGTGGGGGGAGGAGGGGGCCCGGGGGGTGTGGGGTTGGAGTACGGAGAAAGCGGGTGTAGAGAGAGAGAGGGGGTGGGGGGGGGAGTGAGAGTGAGAGGTATGGAGAGAGAGAGAGAGAAAGAGAGGGGGAGGGAGAGGAAGAGGGATGGAGAGAGAGAGAGATGGGGGAGTGGAGAGAGAGAAAGAGAGGGGGGGAGGGAGAGTGAGAGAGATGGAGAGAGAAAGAGAGGGGAGATGGAGAGTGAGAGAGATGGAGAGAGAGGAAGAGGAATGGAGAGAGAGAGAAAGAGAGGGGGAGGGAGACAGATGGAAAGAGAGAGAGAGAGAGAGGGAAAGTGAGAGTGAGAGGGATGGAGAGAGGAAGAGGAATAGAGAGAGAGAGAGAAAGAGAGGGGGAGGGAGAGAGATGGAGAGAGAGAGAGAGAGAGAAAGAGATAGGGAAAGTGAGAGTGAGAGGGATGGAGAGAAAGAGAGAGAGGGGGGAGTGGAGAGAGAGAAAGAGAGGGGGGGAGGGAGAGTGAGAGAGATGGAGAGAGAGGGGGAGATAGGGATGGAGAGAGAGAAAGAGAGGGGGGAGGGAGAGTGAGAGAGATGGAGAGAGAGAGCGCGAGAGAGGGGGATGGGGGGAGAGTGAGAGTTAGAGTCATGGAGGGAGAAAGAGAGAGAGGGGGGGGCGAGAAGGAGAGGGAGAGAGAAGTGAGTGTATGTTTTTGGTATGCCATTCAACCAAGCTGCCACATTCATGCTGAATTCAGTACTTTTGTACTTTTTATGTCTCCCTCTTGTTGCTGTTGTTGTCGTTGTAGAAGTAGTAGCTGTTGTTGTTGTTGTTCTTCTTCTTCTGCGTTCCTGGGCTGCAACTCCCACTTTCACTCGTATGTACATGAGTGGGCTTTTACGTGTATGACCGTTTTTACGCCGCCATGTGGGCAGCCATACTCCGTTCGGGGGGCGGGGGTGGGGGTGGGGGGGGTGCATGCTGGGTATGTTCTTGTTTCCATAACCCACCGAACGCTGACATGGATTACAGGATCTTTAAGGTGCGTATTTGATCTTCTGCTTGCGTATACACACGAAGGGGGTTCGGGCACTAGCAGGTCTGCACATATGTTGACCTGGGAGATCGGAAAAAAATCTCCACTATTTACCCACAAGGCGCCGTCACCGACATTCGAACCGGGACCCTCAGATTGAAAGCTTTAGCCACACGGCTATTGCGCCCGTCGGTTATTGATTTATATGTTCGTTTTGATTATTTTTCATGACGAACCACAAAAAGACGCGCGGGGTAAACCTTGTAAACAAAGACACCCACACTGACAAGATTGTCTGCATTGTTTGACTGCATACCTCTCCCTCAGTTTCCTGATAATGATCGTCTGCAGGTGAAGAAAACAATTTGCCATAGAGCAAAGGAACCTTTAAGTAAAGAACGACATCTACAGCGACAAGTACAGAAAAGAATAGAATAGAATATGTCTTTATTACCAAGTGTACTGGAGTAACAAAGAACTTTTTTTTTTTCTTTTTTTTTGGGGGGGGGGGGGGGGACGGGTGGGGGGGGGGGGGCGGGATAGTGCATAACAATGTACGAACACAAATCGAAAATCATACACAAACACAGACACAGAAATTAGGATACACACAAGTACATATATTAATATAAAAACTTGTGCGTACTCACACATGCAGGCGCTGCACACACACACACACACACACACACACACACGCACGCACACACACACACACACATGCGCGCGCGCACACACACACGCACACGCACACACACACACACACACACA
>NC_134895.1:39953815-39956315 GCF_041734735.1 Babylonia areolata | reverse complement strand
CAACAAAAAAACAAAAAAGACACCCCCCCCCAAAAAAAAAAGAACAAAAAAAGAACGACAAACAAAAAGCAACAATGCTGAACAATAACACGTGTGCATTGCAGCAAACTGATTGCGTCCCATCCCCAAACACTTGAATCGATGAAGTATCTGCCAAAAAAAAAAACCTTCGGTTACAGACCATCCCAGTTCTCGCACGTCAAGAGGGAAGGGAAGAGAAATATGGCTCCCTGCACTTACTGTGGAGAGAATGTATATAAAGTATGTGGGGGGTTGGGGGAGGGGTATGTGTGTGTGTGTGTGAGGGGGGGGGGGGGGTGGGGGGGGGGGCAAGGGGCGGGGAGGGGGGGGGGGGGCGTTGCGGAAAGGGAGCGGTGGAATGATACTGGCTCCAGAAGTGGATGTGTTTCTGATTATCATTCTCAGACAAACGGTTTATCCAAACGGGAAAAAGTGTGAGTGATCGTACGTGGCAGACCAATCAGAAATTCTTGGCGTTGTTTAGGACATGTTATGCATGATATTATGTATGCACGAGTGAGGATGCATTACATTGCTACGTAGCTATTGTTTCTTTGGATAACTGCGGTGTCTTTCTCGCTATGTCTCTCCCTCTGTGTGTCTCATCCTCCTTCTGTCTGTATGTCTGTCTGTCTTCGTTCGTTCGTTCTTTTGCTTAACGTCTATCCACACATGTGATTTCAGACAAAAATCCATCATCTTCCCCACCCCACCCTTGCCTTAAATCATCACTACTTTCCCTGTTCCTCTCTCCTCAATTAGCACACGAAAAAAGAACACAAACGAAATAAAACAAACTAACTAGTCAACCAGTAGAATTACAACAAAGAGCCAATGGGGCTGCCAGTTAAACTCTGAACTATTTCAAACACATGTTGATTATCATATGAAACAATACTAATGGAAGGAGATGGAACTGCAGATTTTGTAAATGACATAGGTAAGTATGGTTTAAACTGTTCACGAAATTCCCGGAAATGCAAGTCACAGAAGTTTTTTTTTTTTTTTCATCCAGTCGTAGTCTACTGTTGAGCCTTCTGCTACTGCATGCAGTCGATTTTGCGCTGAGCTATTGTTACTCTCTCAGGGTCAGACTCCTGATTTTGTTTATTTTTTTCATCTGCACTTGATTGGTAAGCGAGTGTATTTCTAGGTTTGTGTCTTTCTGATTCAGTCTTTCTTTGTGTCTCTGTCTCTCTGTGTGTCTCTGTCTGTCTGTCTCTCTTTGTCTTGCTGTGTGTACTTGTTGGAAACGTTGTTTCACTCCCTCTGAATTTCGACTTCTTGACTAACTGTCATTGAAAAACAAAAAAAGAAAAAGAAAGAAATACACTCTGATGGAAACAAAAAACAAGTTTCACAAACATTGCCAAAATGATAGTAAGCTGACCTGTCGAGGAAATGCAGTTGGGATGCTGCGGTATATTGTACCGTTCTTAATTAAGCCAGTGAGATAGAATGCAGATGGATGGTGATGAAGGGTGTGTTATCCTCACTGTCCATCCCTCCCTCTTTCTTTTCAACATTCTCAATCTCATCGTCTTCTTCTTCTTCTTCTTCCTCCTCCTCCTCCTCATTATCATCATCTTCATTTCTTCTTCTTCTTCTTCTTCCTCCTTCTCCTCATCTTCTTCTTCTTCCTAGTCATCATCAACATCTTCTTCTTCCTCCTCCTCCTCATCTTCTTCTTCTTCCTCCTCCTCATCTTCTTCTTCTTCTTCCTCCTCCTCCTCATCATCTTCTTCCTCTTCCTCCTCATCATCATCTTCTTCTTCTTCCTCCTCCTCCTCCTCCTCATCTTCTTCCTCCTCCTTCTCCTCCTCCTCATCTTCTTCTTCCTCCTCCTCCTCCTCCTCCTCTTCTGCTTCACCCTCCTCCTCCTCTTCGTCATCATCATCATCTTCTTCTTAGTTTATTAACCTAGGAGATCGGAAAAAAATTTCCACACTTAACCTACCAGGCCCCGTAAACGGATGTCAAACCATGAACCCTCTCATACTTCAACCACCACCACCTCCTCCTCCTCCTCCTCCACCTACTTCTTCTTCTTCTTCGTCGTCGTCGTCGTCTTTATTATTTTCACCGTTGGATTCCTTTCATTCTTCAGATTCTTCCCTCCTTTTTTTTTCTTTTTTTTTTCCTTTCAGACAATCTTCACTGTGTGACACCCACCACCCCTCCTCCTTCCATTCTCTCTCTCCCACGCCCCCTTCCACTCTTTCACCCTCTTGCTGTGCTGTGATTATATTGACAGCAGACGTGCCGAAGAGAGCACGCAAAAGGGATTGAGCACACCGTACAGCACCCCCTCCCTCTCTGTCTCTCTCTCTCTCTTGCCCCCTCTACCTCTCTCTCTCTCTCTCTTTCTTCCTCTATCGCCCCCTCCCTCTCTCTCTCTCTTTCTCTCCCCCCCTTTCTCTCTCTCTCCCTCACACACACCCTTTCTTGCCCTCTCTCTCTGTCTTTCTCTCTCTCTCCC
>NC_134895.1:39921315-39923815 GCF_041734735.1 Babylonia areolata | reverse complement strand
GCTCTCTCTGTCTCTCTCTCTCTGTCTCTGTCTCTGTCACTCTCTCTCTCTCTCTCTCTCTCTCTCTCTCTCTCTCTTTCTGTCCCTCTGTGTCTGTCTGTCTGTCTCTGTCTCTGTGTGTGAGGGGAGGGAGGGGGAGGTCCGGTGGAGGGGTTTGTGTGGGGTTGGAGGGGGGGGATGTGTGTGTGTGTGTGTGTGTGTGTCCTTGTCTGTATTTTTGTCTGTGTCTCTCTGTCTGTTTGTATGCGTGTGAGTGTGTGCCTGTGTACTAGTGTGCCTGTGTGCGATGCAGAGAGCCACAAAGAGAGAGAGAGAGAGAGAGAGAGAGAGAGTGGTGAGCCAGAGAGATGATACACAGGGGAGACAGACACACACACACACACACACACACACACACACACACACACACACACACACACATATATATATATATATATAACCAGACCATAACTCCCCCTCAGGATAGGATGGTTCAACAGCAATGGACGGAGTGACCGAAGTGGAGGATTGTAAGTGTGTAATATATATATATATATACACACACAGAGAGCGACCGACAGAAAGAGAGGGACAGAGATTGAGAGAGACAGCGACAGATTTACAGAAAGACAGAAACAGACATACAGTTGCAGGAAGAGAGATGCAGATCAACACACACACACACACACACACACACACACACACACACACACACACACACACACACACACACACACACACACAGAGTTACTTCAACGTACTGACAGCTACAGCCACAAGGGATATGTCCCAACCACCCCACCCCACCGCCATCCCTCCACCTCCCCCTCCCCCTTCCCCAACCCCATACCAGTGTTGAAGAATGTGGTATCATGACGTAAACCAGCTTCCCCCCCACCCACCCCCCCCCCACGCCCCCTGCTCCCCTTCCGCTTCGCCCTTCGCCCCCCGGCCCCCTCCCCAACCCGCAACACTGAAACAGACTGCCTCCTGTGTCTACCTGGCTCCAATTCGAGGGGCGAAAGAAACTCCTGATTAGCCTGCCTCTGTTTCTTGGCACTGTCACTTTGCGTCTATGTGTCTGTGTCTGTCTGTCTGTCTGTCTGTCTGTCTGTCACAGACACACACACTCACACACACACACACACACACACACACACACACACACACACACACACACATGCCTACATACATACATACATACACAATACATACATATACATTTACACACATTCACAAACGCACGCACGCACGCAGAGAGAGAGACAGACAGACAGACAGACAGACAGACAGACTCGCGTACGTTAAGAAAGAGAGAGGAAGAGACCAACAGATAAACAAACAAAAAAAAAATATGACTTTTATGTCTATTGTTAAGTATATATACCAACTGCTCCAACCCCAGCGCAGAGACATACTGCCAAGCTGTCTGAAGGTCCATCCATCACGTGATTTGATACTTCTCTCTGTGTCTCTCTCTCTCTGTCTCTGTCTCTCTCTTCTCTCTTTCTTCTCTCTCTTCTTTCTCTCTTATCTTTTCGCTCTCTCTCTTCTTTCTCTCTTCTATTTTCTCTCTCTCTTCTCTCTCTTCTCTTTCTTCTCTTTCTATTCTCTTTTCTCTGTCTGTCTCTGTCTGTCTGTCTCTCTCTTTCTTCCTCTGGCCCGTTCTCTACCTCTTCTGTCAGCAATTCGCTCACACACGCACACACACACACACACACACACACAGAGAGGGAGAGAGAGAGACAAAGAAAAAATCAGACACACGTAGAGAAGCAGAAACAGTGAGAGACAAAGTCAGAGCCAGAAACAGAGACAGAGACAGTGACAGAGACAGGCAGAGCTGGGTATGCAGAGACACAGAGAGAGTGGAGTGATGGCCTAGAGGTAACGCGTCCGCCTAGGAAACGAGAGAATCTGAGCGCTCTGGTTCGAATCACGGCTCAGCCGCCGATATTTTCTCCCCCTCTACTAGACCTTGAGTGGTGGTCTGGACGCTAGTCATTCGGATGAGACGATAAACCGAGGTCCCGTGTGCAGCATGCTCTTAGCGCACGTAAAAGAACCCACGGCAACAAAAGGGTTGTTCCTGGCAAAATTCTGTAGAAAAATCCACATCGATAGGAAAAACAAATAAAACTGCACGCGGGAATTTTTTTTTTTTTAAATGGGTGGCGCTGTAGTATAGCGACGCGCTCTCCCTGGGGAGAGCAGCCCGAATTTCACACAGAGAATCTGTTGTGATAAAAAGAAATACAAATACAAAAAAAGGGGAAAAAAGTCTTCAAGTCTTCAACTTACATCAGGGAATAAAGGTACTGAAGGTACTGAAGGTGTGCGACAAAAGGAACAAACAAACAACAACAAAAAAAACCCCAAAAAACCCATAAACAAGAATAAAGAAACAGTAGAACGAGCGAGCAATGAAAGATCTACAGAAAAAAATGGTAAAAGAGAAGTGAACTCTCTAAGGGAAGAACCGAAGAAGCAGCAAAAAAACAAATGAACTGAAAAAAACAAA
>NC_134895.1:39891315-39896315 GCF_041734735.1 Babylonia areolata | reverse complement strand
GAGAGAGAGAGAGAGTTTTCTAAAACTAACTTTCACTGCCCTCTCATCGATCCAGCCTATCATCTTTTCTGACCAGTGACACACATTATTGCCACTTGATGGGCTCCGTCCATTCCATCAAGTATGAGAAAATGCCATCCACATCAGAAAGGGTTTATACTGGGTTACCGCCCTTCCACACACCTCCCGGCTTAATCTACAGATATCTGTATGTTTGGGTGTTCTTGTTGTTTTGTTGTTGTTGTTTTTGTTGTTGTTGTTGTTCTTGTTGTTTTTCTAACAATTTGAATTTGTGTCTTTGAAGTTGTGTTCGCGTACGTTCGTGGCAAAAGTTAGAAACAGGTCTTTTCTTCTGGGTTTTTAATCTTAAGAGAGAGGGGAGGGGGGGGGGAGATGGAGGATGTGGGGGGGGGGTGGGGGGGGGGGGCAGAGACAGACAGAGAATTTCTTACGCATTTCTTTTTCCTCTCATATGATAAATACTATGCATACATGCATGCGTGTGTGTGTGTGTGTGTGTGTGTGTGTGTGTGTGTGCGTGTAACAGACAGAGACAGGTACAGAAAGAGTAATTCCAGATAGGAAAGTATTCTTGCAGACATTTGGCAACGCTACCAAGTATTATAACTTGACACAAAACCCGATGGAAACTTTACTCCTCTGCAGTGGTGTGTGCGAAATGCCCATGCCTGCTGGAATCTAACTCTGGTGTAGGGCCAGAGGTGAGCAGGTGTGATGACTGTGCTGACATTTCCATTGTCAGCTTTGTTTGAGCAGTGCTGTGACCTTTGTTTTCTCCTTCGTAAAGTTCACATTGTCGCCGCCAGGCCGTAAGACAATGACAACAATCGTTTTGTCAGAACAACTGCGAACAGCCGTGGGGCTGTCTATTGTTATTTTGGGTAGTAGATGAGCTGTTTGTATATCGTTAGTTGGACAGCTGAAGAGCTGTCGGTTGTCATTTGAGTAGCACTGGAGCTGTACATTGGATGTTGGGCAGCAGTATATCTATTTATTTGTATTTGCATTTCTTTTTATCACAACAGATTTCTCTGTGTGAAATTCGGGCTGCTCTCCTCAGGGAGAGCGCGTCGCTACACTACAGTGCTACCCCTTTTTTTTTTTGCATTTTTTCCTGCGTGCAGTTTTATTTGTTTTTCCTATCGAAGTGGACTTTTCTACAGAATTTTGCCAGGAACAACCCTTTTGTTGCCGTGGGTTCTTTTACGTCCGCTAGGTGCATGCTGCAGACGGGACCTCGGTTTATCGTCTCATCCGAATGACTAGCGTCCAGACCACCACTCAAGGTCTAGTGGAGGGGGAGAAAATATCGGCGGCTGAGCCGTGATTCGAACCAGCGCGCTCAGTATTGGGGCAGTAGTGGAGCTGTCTGTTGTTAGTTAACCAGTATGCTTGACGGGACATTAAAGAAAATTCCTCCTCCCTGCTTTCCTGTGGGCCATGTCTAAAATCTTAATCCTTGAAAAAAAAAAAAAAAACCACAAAAAAACAACAACAACAAAACAAAGAAAAACAACAACAACAACAACAACGTTTTCATTTCTGAGTAATGGGTTCTTCTTCTCAACCATTCACTATTCTATTTCCCTGCTTCAAGGGTTGACAAAGTCTCACTGCTTCAAACAACCAAACTGGCAAATCCCGCATGCTTCCAACGAGCAGATTAACGAATTCCCTCTGTTTCAATCAAACAGACTGACTGGCAACCCCCATCCCACCCGAACCCCGCACACGAATGGGCTTTTACGTGTATGACCGTTTTTACCCCTCCATGTAGACAGCCATACTCCGTTTTTGGGGGTGTGCATGCTGGGTATATTCTCGTTTCCATAACCCACCGAACGCTGACATGGATTACAGGATCTTTAACGTGCGTATTTGATCTTCTGCTTGCATATACACACGGGCGCAATAGCCGAGTGGTTAAAGCGTTGGACTGTCAATCTGAGGGTCCTGGGTTCGAATCACGGTGACGGCGCCTGGTGGGTAAAGGGTGGAGATTTTTACGATCTCCCAGGTCAACATATGTGCAGACCTGCTAGTGCCTGAACCCCCTTCGTGTGTATATGCCCCCATGCTTCAAACGAGCAGATTAACAAATCACTTCTGCTTCTTCTTGCATTCGTGGACTGCTACTCCTAAACGTACGAGTATAACTTTTACGTGCATGGCCGTTTCTTATCCCGGCAGCCACACTCTGTTTTCGGGATGTGCATGATGGATGTGTTCGTATTCCCATACCCTAACAAACATAGGCATGGATTATAGAAATCTTGAACGTGCACATTTGATCTCCTGCGTACGTATACACACGATAGGGCGTTAAGTCTTTGGCACATCTGTACAATTAGATCGGGGGGGGGGGGGGGGGGGGGGGGGGGGGAACCTCCACATTTAACCCACCTGGTGCGGTGATACGAGGGATCGAACTCAGGAACCTCGGGCGAGAATACAGCGCTCTAACCATCCGGCCAACACACATGCCCCGCCCCCCTGCGTCAAACAAGAGGACTGGCAAATATTGATTGATTGATATGGACACTTATATTGCACCTATCTTCGGTCGGAGACCAAGCTCTAAGCGCTTTACAAACACGGAGTCATTTACACAACAGGCTGCCTACCTGGGTAGAGCCGACTGACGGCTGCCATTGGGCGCTCATCATTCGTTTCCTGTGTCATTCAATCAGATATCAGGCACGCATACATACACACTCAGACAAACATATAACATTTAACATTTTAGTGTATGACCGCTTTGTTTATTTACTCCGCCATGTAGGCAGTCATACTCCGTTTTCGGGGGTGTGCATGCTGGGTATATTCTCGTTTCCATAACCCACCGAACGCTGACATGGATTACAGGATCTTTAACGTGCGTATTTGATCTTCTGCTCGCGTATACACAAGAAGGGAGTTCAGGTACTGGCAGATATGCACATACGTTGACCTGGGAGATCGGAAAAAATCTTCCACCCTTTACCCACCAGGCGCCACCGAGATTCGAACCCAGGACCCTCAGATTGAAAGTCCAACGCTTTAACCATTCGGCTGTTGCGCCTTGCAAATATCCTATGACGTGACGCTGGCACGTCTGCAGAGAAGGTTAGCAGCAGCAAACAAGATAGAATGGCTGAGCACAGCTGATAGAGAAAGACCTTCTTCCCATTCTCCTCTCCCGACGTGCCTTCCTCCTCTTCTTTAATCTACTTTTACATCACCAGTTACGTGAGGAGATACTGGGCAGGGTGACCTCCTTTCTTTGCTTAACATTGTTCATACCAATTCCTCTCTCTCTCTCTCTCTCTCTCTCTCCTCTCTGTCATGACATGTCTTGAGAATACTGATTATTCTACATTATGTCTCGTAACTTAGGATAGTTTATGTTTGGGACTGATGCTATATTTTCATACATTCTCTGTCTCTGTCTCTCTCTCACGCTCTCTCTCTTCACTATTTTCGTAGTAGTAGTAGTAGTAGTAGTAGTAGTTATTGTTGTGTTGCTGTTGTTGCTCATTTTCTCGGCTTCTCTTGGACGGCTGTGGAAAATACTCTGTGTTGTTTTCCTGGCATGAAGAAAACACCGCCCATTTGCACCAGTGCCATTTCGAGCGGAATAAATTTGTGTATTGCCAGTGGCTTGGGGTAATTGGCGACGAAGGGGACACCGCCTGACAATCAGTCTGGGTGGACAAAATGGACGGTTCTCGTGTAACGTCCTCATAAAGAGAACTGGGGGATGGGTGGGAGGGAGGAGAGGGTTGGAGGTGGGGGGGTGGGGGGAGGAGCTGGGGGGAGGGGGGTAGGGGTGGGTGTGTGGGTGTGGGTGTGAAGGAGAGACTCAAGCAGAGAGGGACTAGCGCATAACGTGTGTCAGCCCATCTGTTTATCCCTGTCTCTGTCTCTGTCTCTGCCTCAGTCTCTGTCTCTGCCTCTGTATCTTCTCTGTCTCTATGTAGCTGTCTCTGTCTCTGCCCTTCTGTCTCCCCTGCCCTTGCCTCTGTCTCTGTCTCTGTCTCTGCCTCTGTCTCTGTCTCTGCCTCTGCCTCTGTCTCTGTCTCCGCCTCTGTCTCTGTCTCTGCCTCTGTCTCTGTCTCCACCTCTGTCTCTGTCTCCGCCTCTGTCTCTGTCTCTGCCTCTGTCTCTGCCCGTCTGTCTCTCTACCTGTGTGTCTGTCTCTGCCTCTGTCTCTCTCTTCTTCTTCTTTTTTTTTTATTTATCTCATCACTCCCCCTCTTACCCTCTTTCTCTTGGAAAGAGACACAGAGAGCGGAGTATCTTGACACGTGTGTATACGTCCGTAAGTTGTGTGTGTGTGTGTGTGTGTGTGTGTGTGTGTGTGTGTGTGTGTCTGTGTGTGTGTGTGTGTGTGTGTGTGTGTGTGTGTGTGTGTGTGTGCGAGCGTGCGTGGGTGTATGTGTGTGTGTGTGTTTGTGTGTTTCCGTTCGTTTGAGTGTGTGTGTGTGTGTGTGTGTGTGTGTGTGTGTGTGTGTGTGTGTGTGTGTGTGTGCGCGGGGAGGGGTGGTAGGGGGAGGGTTCTTTCTTTCTGTATTTCTTTCCTTCACCCCCCCCCCTTTACCCCCACCCCACCCCTCCACTCCCCTTACCTCCAACAACAACTCGCACATTTTCCACTCTCCCTATCTGTCATTCAGAATACACATGATCAATGTCTTGCTACATGGTCAAAACACAGACTGCTTTGATTACATTTTTTTTTCTTTTTTCTTCAAGATCATCGACCACGTTCGTCTCTCTGAGGCAGTTCCGGTTCACCAGTTTCCGATAGACTTGTCTCCCTTTCATCTCGCGAGAAGCGAGTATTGGGTGTTGGGTACACTGCCGTGGAGGAGGGGGAGATAAAGGGGGAGGGGCGGGAAGGGGTGGAGGGATGAGAAGCAGAAAGAGACAGGGGGAGACGGGAATGGGGGAGGCAGAGATGCAGAGAAACAGTGAGGCAGAGAGTGAGGAGGGGGAAG
>NC_134895.1:39886315-39888815 GCF_041734735.1 Babylonia areolata | reverse complement strand
CAGACAGAGAAAGAGACAGAGACAGACACAGAGAGAAAGACAGAGAGAGACAGAGAAAGAGACACAGAGAGAGAGTGAGAGAAAGAGAGGCAGGCAGACAAACAGAGACAGAGAAAGAGACAGAGACAGACAGAGACAGAGTAAGAGACAGAGACAGAGAGAGACAGAGAAAGACAGAGACAGAGACAGACACAGAGAAAGAGACAGAGAGAGAGACAGAGACAGAGAAAGAGACAGAGAGACAGACAGAGAGAGAGAGAGAGAGAGAGGCAGGCAGACAAAGAGACAGACAGACAGACAGACAGAGAAAGACTGAAAAGAAAATACAGAATATTTTATCATGTCATCCAGAGAAATTCTCGTGTGGTGCATGCTAAAAAAAAAGACAGAAGAGAGACAGAGAACAAGACAAAGATGATATCTTTTGATGGGTTTATTCTGTACTTTCCTATCTACAGAGGGTGTATGTGCTCTTAGGGAGAGAGAAGATGGTGTGTGTGTGTGTGTGTGTGTGTGTGTGTGTGTGTGTGTGTGTGTGTGTGTGTGTGTGTGTGTGTGTTTGTGTGTGTGTGTGTGTGTGTGTGTGTGTGTGTGGAGGGTGGTGATGGGGGGGGGGGGCAGAGAGGTCTTGGGTGGTGGTGGTAGATGAAGTGGTCACTGGGGAAATAATTGCCGCTGTTCAGCTGTCACGTACCAGATGCACGACACGGGTTATCATCTATCTACCCTCAGCCCACTCCTTGTTCCCCGACGACCCCCTCCCCCCCCCCCACCACCCCACCCTCCCTGTCTCTGCCTCCCCCTCCCCCCCCTCTTTCCCCCCCCCTCCCACCTACATTCCTCATCAGCCTAACGCTACCCCAGCTGTGCTCCACTATTTTTTTTTCTTTTTATCTTTATCTCTTTTTTTCTTCTTTTTTTGTGCGCGTCTGGAGGTGAGGGGGGGGGGGGGGGGGGGGGGGGGGGGGAGGGGCGAGGGGGAGGGCGGAGAAGGGAATTAGGGGGATCTTTTTGATTTTCTTCTTTTCGAGGGATCGGTGTTGGGGGGGTGGGGGGGGGGTCTTTTTTTTTCTTTTTTTGTTGTTGTTTTTTTTGTTGTTGGTTATTTGCTTTTGTCGTTTTTAGTTTTCTGCATGGCATACAGCTGCTATTCAACTTTGTAATATAACAAAATTTAATGATATAAACATATATTAATAAATGAATAAAATTTCAGAAAGGAATATGCAAGCATTTAACTAAATAAATGAATGAATAGACAAATAAATAGATAAATAAATAGATGAATGAATAGATAATCAAATAAATAAATGAATACATAAATAAATGAATAAATAAATAAACGTGGCGACATAATCCACAGATTCTCTCTGAAAAGGAAACACACATCCATGCTGGATAGATAGCGGGGGGTGGGGGGGTGGGGGGTGGGGGGCAGAAGCTATGGGTGTGTGTGGGGTGGTGGGAGGGAGGGGGAGGGGAAGAGGAGTGGCTACATACTCTACCCTGGAAAGAGCAGCAGCCGGAGGTTCATTGCAGACACAACTATTTACGGCGGCAAGATGTTAATACAATACGACATGATAAGATGCGATACGATGATATACGACACGATACCCTACGATACGATATGATTATATACGATACGATACGATGATAATACAATACGATATGACTCGATGAAAGACGATAGAATACGATACCCTACGGTAGGATAACTTAGGGTGCGATAGGACACCCTGCGATACCCTACGATACGATACGATACGATACGATACGATACGATACGATACGATACGACACGACACGACACGACACGAGACGAGACGATGCGATACGATACGATACGACACGACACGACACGACACGACACGACACGACACGATACGATACGATACGACACGACACGACACGACACGACACGACACGACACGACACACCACACGACACGACGCGACACGACACGACACGTACGATACGGACGACACGACACGACACGATACGAACGACACAATACGATACGATGCAACTCACTAAATGAAATATTAAATGAATGAATGAATGAATGAGTAAGCAAACAAAAATCAATTAATCAAAACAATTCTCCTCGTCATCCTCATCCTTCTTCTTCTTTCTTTCTTTCTTTCTTTCTTTCTTTCTTTCTTTCATTGTTCATTCTTTCTTCATAACTTGAGTCCCATAAGCTCACTCACTCACTTAGTCACTGTCCTCCCTTTTCTTGTCTTTCATCAACATCCATTTCTCCTACCGTCGTCAGCATCCGCCAGAGTCTTCTTGTTGTTTTTTTTTCATGCTGGAGTTGGACGAGGAAGTATCAGCAGAACTGCCTGTGGCGAGCAAAAAGAGTAAGATGATTGAAGCAAGGAGGAGGAGGAGGAGGAGGAGAGTTGCTGAGGGTCGAGTAGGAGGACGATGTGATGGAGGAAGAGGAGCTGGTGAGAATGTTGGAGGAGTACAATAAGGAGGAGGAGAAGGATTA
>NC_134895.1:39861315-39881315 GCF_041734735.1 Babylonia areolata | reverse complement strand
AAGCAATATACTAGAAAGAGACTTTTGACTCTCTCAGACTTTGGTCCGATTCGCAGACCAATTCTGAGTTAGCTCTCAGACTATTATCAAACTCATTACGGACCAAGTATTGTTCTAATGTCAATTGCATATGCTTTAGTAACCTGACAATTAAGCATATAAATTTTGACTGTAGCTTAACGAAGCCTTATGTACACGAAAGTGTGTCTTCACAAGTGACTGAGAACGTTGATGTTTTTGACTTTTTGCATTCATTATCAGTTATTTCGAATGTCAGTTTAACGACTTCTCTTTTACGAAGTCCATTAAGTAATTTCCTGTAATTGCATTTAATTTTTTTTTTTTCAAATTTCACCCTCATTTCATCCTCATTTGCCCAGTTTCCTCCAATCCTCCATTCATTCACATCTCCCACCCCTTCTAACCGATAATACTTTAACAAAATGTCTTCAATCACCGATATGTGTGACGGGACATTAAACAAAATTCCTCCTAGCATTCTGTGATAAAACGCAGCACTGGCTGCATCCATATACCTTTATACCTACATCTTATTTTATTTATAAGCAGGAACCTCGGTCAGTCTGGTGCCTGCCTGCTGGCGTAACACAGACATAAACCATGTTGAGCAGTAATGTTCAGGCAGCCGCGATGATGACAGTGATGATGATGTCGATACTTTCATAGCGCCTGTCAAAGACCAAGTTCTAAGCGCTTTAAATAACACGGAGTCATTTGCACAACAGGTTCCTTACCTGGGTAGAGACGACTGACGGTTGTCATTGCGGGGTGCTCATTGTTCTTTTCCTGTGTCATTCAATAAGATGCACACACACACACACACACACACACACACACACACACACACACACACACACACACACACACACACACACACACACACACACACTAACTCACTCACTCACTCACTCATTCACTCACTCACTCACACATACAGATATGTAACACTTTACGTGTTCATAATGACAATTTTTGTTTGTTTACCCCAACATGTAGATAGCTATACTCTGTTTCGCTGGGTGTGGATGCTGGGTATGTTCTTATCTCCATACCCCGGCGACCGCTGACATGGGTTACAGGATCTTTAACGCGCATAATTGATCTTCTGCGCGCGTATACACACGAAGAGGGTTCAGGTACCACCAGGTTCGCACATAATCTGTTGACCTGGGAGATCGGAAAAAAAATCTTCACCCTTTACCCACTGGGGGCCGTTACAAAATTCGAACCCGGGACTCTCAGACTGAAATTCCAACGCCTTAACCATTTGGCAATTGCGCCCCGTCAGCCATTGCCGCCATGCACATTGTTTCCTCGGGGGGTACTTCAGTTTCTTCAGACACTTGGCGCAGACGACTGTTGTGGTAGACAGGAGGAGAGTGGGGAGGGGGGGGGGAGAAAAGTGGGGTGGAAGGAGATGGAAGGGGGGGGGTGCATAGGTGGGGGCGGAGTGGGGGGGGGGGAGGGGAGGGTAGCTGCTGCTGGAAGCGTTTGTCGTTTAGGTCAGGCATCCTTCGGCAGGAAATGGCCGGATTAACCCCTTGCCTGCCGAACAGTTTGACAATGTTGCTATTGCTGTGGGCCGAGGGGAAACTCAAGGTTTCCACCGAAGTGCAAGAAAAACCGTGCACTGCTTCCTCAAAGGCAAAGATATCTCCATGAATTGTTGTATGATGATTGATCATACATTGTACTTGGAGTTGGCCTTGTCATCTGTGTATTTTCGTGTTGTTGTTGTTTGTTTGGTTGGTTTGGTTTTTGGTGAGGTGACGTCAGTTTTCTGAATGTCTGTCTGTGTATGTCATGACATGGCACTGTGAGGTCGGCTGAATGACAGCTAATATGAACATCGCTTTATACCTACCTACCTACCTGCATACCCATCGGTTTATCCATCTACCTTCCTATCTACTCATTGTTCTGTCATCCATTTCGCACCAGCAGCAGCAGCAGCAGCAGTATTAGTGGTTGTTATTGTTGTGTAGAAATAGTAGCTGTGTGGCCGCGCAAACGGTTCAAAGACTGTGTGAATGCCAACACAGCCCTTGTCGGGATCGCCACCAAAGCAGTTCGAACACTGCGCGCAGGTTGGTGTGCTCTCTCAAGGAAGGCAGGCACGCGTCAGCTTTGAAGAGGGACGGATTCGAAGCATCACGGAGGCCCGTGAGAGGACTGAGAGGAAGGTAGCAGCAACCGTGCCAGGTGAACCAAGACAGTTCCCCTGCTGTCACCCCCCCCCCCCCCCCCCCCCCCCCCTACCCCCTCCCTCCTCGTGAACGACGATGCCGTTGAAGAATTGGTCTCCACAACCAGCTTGCGAGTCCACAACAGCTGAGCTGTGAAAGCTATAATCACCGATGAACTACCAAGTGAGTAATGGTAGCACCAACAGCAGCAGCAGCAGCAGCAGCACAATGGTAGCATAAGCTGTTATAGCAGCAGCAGCAGCAGCAGCGGCGGCAGCGGTAGTAGTGGTTTCAGCAGCAGCACAAGTGGTTATCAAAAAAATGGGCTTTAGCTCATGGGATGAGCGCTACCGCGGGCTCCAAGCACCCAGGTCCAAGAGACATGGGTACTTACATTATCTGCACGTGCAGCCCAGCGGTTTTTTTAAGGACGTGTCACACGTGTCAGTGCCACTGGAGGCTGTGGAGCAGCGGTGTGTCTCTGGGTGTGGCGTCATACTGGATAACTGGATTAGTAGTAGTCTTCATTTAACTTGAACTTTCCCTGTGCAGTTTTGTAGGACTTGTTAGCAGGCCAAGGTACGGATAAACTGTTTCTTGTGATAGGTTCATAGGGTTCGTATCGTTTGATGATCGCACACATGTGCTCGTCCTCTCTCTCTCTCTCTCTCTCTCTCTCTCTCTCACTCTCTCTCACACACACACACACACACACACACACACATTTTGGAATGTATTTCTACCTGAAAAAAGTATAAATGTTATTGCAGACAAATGGCACAGAATCAGGTTTAGACAAATCGCACAGAATGCAAAATTTAGACAAAGGACACTTGGTTTTAACGCAAATAAGAAAATGTTTGAACTTGGGACTTCCACAGAACTACCTTGCTCTGTAAGAGGATTCCAAATTAATGATGAAAAACATTTTCACTTTCAGTCTAAAGCTCATGAGGTTGTGCGAGAAAAATGTACACGTTTTGATTCAAATGTAGGTAGAATGCACGATGTTGTTTCTGTTTTATCGTTTGTGGATGATATCATAATGAGATCAATTGCTAAGTTCATCGCAGAGGCACAAAAAAATTATACAAGGTTTTCTTAACAATAATCAAAACAATGAATTTGAAGGCAGTTAACTTTGGTTGATGTTGATGCTGAATTGTTCTTAATGGAAAGTAGAGACTACAGGAAACAACGTGTGGATGGATGGTCAAAACTCGAAGTTTTTTTTTATTTTATTTTTTTTTCTTGTTTCTTGTTTCTTGTTCGATTGTTTGTTTGTTTCATTTCTTTGCATATTGTGTTGCAATCTTTATGTAGCCGACCGAGTGGTTCTAAGGGTACGGCACAAAAGACTTAACTAATGATGATTTACTGAATTAAAGGATAGACACGAATTCCCGCACACAGGCCAGGAACATATAGGGGCCAGTCACAAATGGGTTTTTCTATTGTTTTATTTACAATAGTTATGAGAACATAAGAAAAGAAGATATAAACTAAAGGAGAAAAAATAAAGAAGAAACGAAGAAGACAGTGCCTGGAATGACACAAACAAATGTCATTAGCACAACATGTAGGCACAAGTGAATAGTAAAGCACATGTATACATATTACATGGAAAGACTATCACTCGGGTTTGGGATAAGCAACAACATAATGCATATGTGTGAAGACCAAATGCTGACATCAAAGGACATTTCTAATACATTTAAATAGTGCAGTTAAAGTGATTGAAACTATGCTGATTTAGTGAAAGTACACTGACAGTATAGATTAGGTAAAGCTTATACTGTGTCAAAATGACTCAAATGAATCAGTTTATCATATAGCACTATACTGGAGTAAGCCGTATAGGAGAGGGCATGATAACTAAATTACAATTAACAGACTGATACGTATCAGGTGGTTTTAACCAATAACTGATATTAATCCAAGACTATCTTGTAATCATGACAGAATACTACACACATCTTACAGTACTGAGAATCAGTGAAACACTGTAACCTTCATCAGTGACAGCAAATGAGAAAGAACGCGTCATATGCACTCACTAGAATATTCTCGAACAAACTATCAGTGTCCAGAGACGTCAGTGACTGTGACGTTAAGAAGAATCAAATGGAACATTGCTCCAAGCATATGACGACATGGCAATTATTTATATCAATCATAGCTGAGCTGTGACTAACTTGTCAAAGCAAAAACTGAATAAAGCAATAACTGAACATACTGATATGAACACAAGTACTGTGTCGAATAATACAATTTACAAATCAACACATTCTACACACTAGTACTTACAGCGATACGTAGTGAGATGTCTGCCGTTGAAGGAACACACGACACACACTCACACACTGCTTGCGACGCAGCAAGAGAGAGAGAGAGACAGAGAGAATGCAGCTCTGGTCAGATGGCTGACCAGGTATGAAGTGACCACTCATTACTCGCTCTGCCAATTTCGCAGGTTAAGCGAACTACAAAGACAGCCACGTGGGCTGCAAAGCAGATTGGCCCTAATCAGGCCAAATCTGACAACTGTGTTTCTCACAAGGTGTTCAGTGACAAATTTCTAAATGATTCCTGAACCAATTTACGTCGGATAAATTGCAAAAGAAAGAGCTCAACTCCTACTTTCTAATGAGTATAAAATGAAGTGTTGATTATTTAAGATGAATTTATAATCTTAATTTAAGTCACCTGAACAGGGTCAGTTTTAACGAGTTCATCGCTGAAAATTACAAATTGCGTTAAATAAGTTTAACGTAGGCAAACATAAATGGAATAGATTTAAAGATGCAATTGCAATGATTCTGCCAGTATATAATACTTGTAGTTTACTGATCCAACAAAAGAGATATTAATTAAATACGGTGGAGCAGAAACACAAGTTTCTGCTCACCCAATAGCGTACCGCGACGTGACACTGGTTGAGCTGTGAGTAGGTTGTCTGGCGAGGAGGACAAAATGATGTAAGCGGCTTTGCGTTCAAACTGCGAGTGACGTCACACATTCTGCACACGGGTTAGTTGGGAAAACTGTTGTCTGCTGTAGCTTGTTTGTGAAACAATTTTTGAAGCAAACATAGCACTTGGTCACATTTATTTATCTTCAGTGTTTATAATTTGTTTGATCATGATGGGAAATATGACCACCTGGCATTGAAACAAATGTTATCACCCCTGACTCCCCTTGTCAAAAGACCTTTTTGTAGGCAATGACATTAACAAGTTTCAATTTTCTCTCTCTCTATCTTTCTCTCACTCTCTCTCTCTCTCACACGTAAACACACACACACACACACACACACACACACTCTATACACGTGTGTGTGTGTGTGTGTGTGTGTGTGTGTGTGTATGTGTGTGTGTGTGTGTGTGTCTCTGTGTGTGTGTGTCTGTCTGTCTGTCTGTGTCTGTGTGTCGGTGCGCGCGTGTATGTGTGTCGATGCGCGCGCGCGCGCGTGCTCGCGTGCGAAACAATGATAGTTAGGACTACTCCAATGGAGCGGTCAGTTAAACACAGCATGCCGATTTATGTTCATAACCAAAGACAGGGTGAGACACGACATGCGCGCTTTAATTCGATTACTCAGATCACAAGCCGTTTAATTAATTTATGGGCACGCTTTTACCTGACGCTACAGGCTTCAAGCTAAGTGGAAGATAAGACTGAAGTGACTTGAAGGCAATCAGGAACAGGTGCATCTCAGAAGAACTGGGTGAGGAAGATAGGAAGGGGGTGGGAGTGGGAACCATAGAGAGTGGAAGAGAGAAGGGTTGGCACAGCAGATGATGGAGGAGAAAGTGGAGATGTAGGAAGTAGGGGAGGAGGAGGAGGTGGAGGAAGAAGAAGATACACATGCACACACACACACACACACACACACACACACACACACACACACACACACACACACACACACACACACACACACACACACACACACCACACACATTGTTTATTTATGAAGCAAACAGAAACAGGGACGAATAACACTCACATATTTATGTAACACACAGACCTTTACACGTATATATTGTGTTCGAAAACACAGACACTCGCCAGTCAGTCTCACACACACTGGTATTTTGCAGAGTCAAGTCCTGCTCTTAAGCCTGCTCTTCACGGGCCAGTCGATTTTGTGGTTGTTTCTCCTTGGTAAGCAAAGATGATCATGAGCTTCACACACTGTTCGTTCGTTCTTTTGTTTGACGTCTATCCAGAATTGTGATTTTAGACGAAAATCCATCATCTTCCCCACCCCTCCCGTGCCTTAAATCATCATGATTCCATGTTCATGTCTCCTCAATTTCCATAAAAAAAGAATATAAACAAGATTTAAAAAGAACAACAAAGTAGTCAGCCAGTAAAACTACAACAAAGAGCCAATGGGGCTCCAATTAAATCTGAATTAGTTCAAACAAATGTTGACTAACATACGAAACGTTTCTTATGGAAGCAGATGTAACTGCAGATTCTGTAATTGAAAGAGGTAGATACGTTTCTAACTGTTCTCATTGATATATGATATGCACACTGTGTGGGTCCGTAAATGACTGACAGTCCAACCCGGGCCCTGCAGACAAGGGTGTAGAGGGCGCTGTCCAGGTGTAGATGGGTCAAGGTCAAGTGCCTTCTTGCAGTGCTGGTGTTGCCCATCCTCTGCTCCTCATAGGGGACAGACACCAGAGCAGACCCGGCCCGCCAACCTGAGTGACTGGAGGCTAGGGCTTTCCATGTGTTTGGGTCAATGCCACAGCACTTGAAGGAGGTCTTCAAGGAGGCTTTGTGGCGCTTCTTCTGGCCCCCGTGGGAGCGCTTCCCTGGAAAACAGCTCTTCGTAGAACAGTCTCTTGGGGAGATGCTCGTCGTTCGTGCAGCCAAAATGTCCTGTTCACCAGAGCTGGGGGTGTCATCCGTAAAAATACGTTATTGCTTTCCCTCCTACATTTCTGAGGAATCTCTGTGTGTGTGTGTGAGGGATGTGATCTTGCCAGCTGACCGAAGCTGGTGCGTCATCAGTAAGGATACGTTATCAGTAAAAATACGTTATTGCTTTCCCTCCTAGATTTCTGAGGAATCTATGTGTGTGTGAGGGGTGTGATCCTCCCAGCTGACGCGAAGAATGTTCCTCAGGAAACGCAGGCGGATGGAAAGAGCACATTTGTTTTGCGTGCCGATGGTTTGTGTCCAGGTCTGAGGCATAGTGTTGGCAGGATGACTGATCGGCAAGACCTTCAGTTTAATTTTGAGGCCTCGACAGGTCCACACATTTGTTTGGAGTCTGCTGATCTATCGTTGCCGACCGGCCTAGACAGTGTGCTGCCAAGGTAGACAATTCGTGTTTTCATCAGCAACTAGTTTCTGGCCCTGTACTTGATGGGATCAGTGTAGGGGGTGCCACGGGCCGGCTGGCTGGTGCGTCGTCTCAGTTTTCTTGGTGCTGATGGTGAAACCAAAAATCTCGCAGACCGAAGCGAAGAGGTCCATGCTTCTAGCGAGCATCAATGAGAGCGCGTTGTCGTCATCAAAAGAGAAGATCACGAATGATATCCTCTTGTGACTTTCGTCTTGGACTGAAGTCTGCGCAGGTTCAAGAATCTGCCGTGTGAGCGGAAGCAGACATCAACAGCTACACGGTCATCAGGGAAAGCGTCGTGTTAGCATGGCAGTGAATACCATGCTGAAGAGAGTCGGTCCCAAAACGCATCCTTGCTTGACACCGATTTCATACAACGGAGATGGTAACACTGATCAAAGCTGGACACCACTCCGTTGGTGAAAACCGACATTTTACCACCCTGTGTGGACTGAGCTTTCTGGCATTAAAGGTGGCTCAAGAGAACACGGAGGAGAGTGTATGTATGTCTTTCGGTAATCTGTCTGTGTGCGCGTGTGCTTGTCATAGACGTGGATTCACGCTTATTTTCTTCAAACAAGTCTGTAGAAATTTAATACTGTCATCGTTCTGGACGGCTATGTTTTGAACAAAACTGAAGTAGACCTGTGAGTTCAATCAGAAATTTTTATGACGGAAATGTTGAAACGAGCGGCGCAGCTTGTCGACTGTTCTGAGGAAGAGTTGCATGGATCCTGGATCACGAACCAGCCAACCAAACAAATATTTAGACATACAAACAAGCAGACAAACAGACAAACAAACAGACAGACAGAAACACAACTCATTGCCGAAAGGTAACAAAATTATATGTATTACCGGGTCAGAGTCTGGACAGGATCAAGGCATATTTGTTTTCTTTTGTATTCCTTTCTTGTTTTGTTTTTTTTGTTTTATTTTGCTTCATTTCCTTGGTTGAGTTGAGTAGAGTTTAGTTTAGTTTAGTTAAGTTTAGCTTTTGTATTGGTTTTATCTGTTGTTTCCGATCTTCACAAACTAAACAAAACTATACACAAATTGTTGATAAATCATTCATGTCTGTCGCGCCACATGGAGCACTGACTTGGCCACTATCCCCTCGAAAGGATCGCCTGCTGTTGGAACACGCCATGCTGATCGTGTGTGTTCTTCCAGGTCTGAACTAGTGTCAAAAATTCAAAGATTCAAAGAAATGTAATCCTTTTGCCCCTTTTGGAGTGTGGAGGATACAATAACAATACTTACTCATTGAATCACAACTTCAGTCCAACGATGTCTTCGAAACAGGAAAAAAAAAATGCACACCGATGCACGCACACACACACACACACGCGCGCGCGCTAATGATAATAATTTGCAACAAAACAAAATCAAGCTTAAACATACTGACAAATATGTTTTAGATGTAACAAAAGTTACACACCCTTTCCAAGTTTTATGAATTTACTTAGATTTGTGTTTTCTTCCCAGCACTGAATAAAATGCACAAACCGAACATTGACATATGTGTTATATTTACGTGGTATCAAGTTATTTCGAATTACAGTATTTTGCGGACATTCAAAAACAAAATGAAATTCATCCCCAACAGAACCCATACTACATTCCTTGCAAAATTCTGTTTTCGCCTTCTCTTCTACCTATTTCGATCCGCAGTTTAGGTTCCTTTAGTCCTGCATCCACAGCGACTTTCCTCTAGCTGTGTTTTGCCACTCGTACGATGGCCCTCAGTTTCCTGACATAGAAGCCGTCCAGTATTATTATTATTATTATTATTATTATTATTATTATTTGGATTATTGTCATTTCTATCCTGATGATGATGATTGTTATCATTGATTAGAAATCATCATTTCTGTATATTCGAATGAAATGGGGAGTGGTTGAGGTGGAGGGGATGGGAGGGGGGGCGAGGGGGAGGGGACTGAGAAAGGAAGAAAGAGAGAGAGAGAGAGAAAACAGAACGTGGAAAAGCTAGAGTACAAAATGTAAAATGGAGAGGGTGAGTGTCAGTGATTGGAGAAAGAAAAAAACATTATACTGGAAGGGTGTGTCTGAGAGGGGGGACGGGGGAAGCGGGATCAGGACAAAAAATTAATCAATAATCAAATATTGTATGCGTTACTTCTGTAGATTGTTATTTGAAAAGAGGCTGATGTGGGGACCTACAATAAGCAACCAACTGGACTATTCAACTCATAACTAGCTAACTTTAATAAAGAACAGTTTGAAATATATAACTTTTTTCCAAATATTAACATTTGAAACTGGTAACACGTGTTCAGTAATTTCTGGAGGCAAACAAAAACGGTTTCATTTCTAAACAGCGGGTTAAAACATGCTCAGCCGTTAAACGTCCCTTGTTAATGCATTCAATATTTTCACAATATTTTGTGTATGGGGCATTTAGTAATAACCTAAATGCCATGCTCTTAACAGCCCTGCCAGTTCTTTTAGCTTTTAATACGGCAGAAGTGTTCTAAAGACAGAAAGGAATTTAGCATATTTCTTTCAACAATATTACATATTTCAGATGATGATCCACTCACCGACACAGACAAAACAGTCAAGTCGGTGACCTCAGCACAGTTTCGCAAACGTCCCACAGTGAATCGACTCAAAACAAACAAACAAACAAAACTTGGTCTTTTCAAAAAAGCATTTTCAATCGATAAAAGAATCCTTGATTGCCCAATAAGCTTTTTCTACCTCTCTCACACTCAACGTGTTGATTGTGGCTACACCTACACAACAGAAGAAGTGCGAGGAACATGGTATTTTCTTTTCAGAAACACAGACTAGTCGATCATAGTATTGTATTGTATTGTATTGCATTGTATTGCTCTTTATATCACAGCAGAATTCTCTGTGTGAAATTCGGGCTGCTCTCCCCAGGGAGAGCGCGTCTCTACACTACAGCGCCAACCTTTTTTTTTTTTTTTTTTTTCCTGTGTGCAGTTTCGTTTTTTGTTTTTTTTTCCTTTCGAAGTAGATTTTTCCACAGAATTTTGCCAGGAACAACCCTTTTGTTGCTGTGGGTTCTTTTACGTGCGCGCTAAGTGCATGCTAACACACGGGACCTCGGTTTATCGTCTCATCCGAATGACTAGCGTCCAGACTACCATTCAAGGTCTAGTGGAGGGGGAGAAAATATCGGCGGCTGAGCCGTGATTCGAACCAGCGCGCTCAGATTCTGTCGCTTCCTAGGCGGACGCGTTACCTCTAGGCCATCACAACACAGACCATCACTCCACTCCATATGGAGAGAGAGAGAGAAACAGAGACAGAGAGACAGAGAGACAGAGACAGAGACACAGAGAGACAGAGAGAGAGACACACACAGAGACAGAGAGAGACAGAGAAAGACAGAGAGAGAGAGAGAGAGAGAGAGAGAGAGAGAGAGAGAGAGAGAGATTCGCTTAATCGATTGTAAGTCTGTCGGTGAACTCTGAAGTACATCCTTCTTCACATCCAACTCTCTGACACATTCCAAACCTATTTTCTGTTCATGTAATTTCATTAGATACTTCGGATTCCCTCTCTCGTATTCACTTACTAGCATCATGTTCGCCTGTTTGCAGAATTTCGATTCAGGCAACTCAAAGAAAAACAAAGAGAAAGAGAGACAGACAGACAGACAGAGACAGAGAGAAAGACGGAGAGACGTAGAGACACACAGATTGAGAGAGACGGTGGGACAAAGACAGAGACACAGACAGACAGACAGACAGACAGACACACACACACACACACACACACACACACACACACACACACACACACACACACACACACACACACACACACACAGAGTGAGTAGGAAGTTAAAAGATAGACACACACACACACACACACACACACACACACACACACAGAGTGAGTAGGAAGTTAAAAGATAGAGACGCAGACAACTAGAGAGACAGACACTGGGACAGACAAGCAGACAGACAGACAGACAGACAGACAGAGAGTAGGAGTTTAAATACGCAGACAGTCAAAGAGACAAAGAGTGAAACAGAACAGAAACAGACAGACAAACAGAGACACAGACACAGAGAAAGGGGTTTAATGATAGAGACACAGACAAGTAGAGAGACAGAGACAGACAGACAGACAGACAGACAGACCGAGACACAGAGAGACACGGGTAGAGTAGGAGGTAAAAAGATAGAGAGATATACGTAGACAAATAGAAAAACAAAGTGAGACAGAGACAGAGACAGACAGGCAGACAGAGAGAAAACAGAGACACAGACAGACACGGATAGAGTAGTGGGTTAAAGGATAGAGAGATGTACATAGACAAATAGAAAAGCAAAGGGAGACAGAGAAAGAAAGACAGACAGACAGACAGACAGACAGAGACACGGAGAGAGTAGGAGGTTAAAAGATAGAGACACGGACAAATTGAAAGAAAAAGTGAGACCGAGACAGACAGACAGAGACAGACAAACAGAGAGAAAAACAGAGGCACACAGAGACACAGGTAGAGTAGGGGGTTAAAAGATAGAGAGATACACATAGACAAATAGAAAAACAAAGTGAGACAGAGACAGACAGATAGACAGACAGACAGACAGAGACACGGAGAAACACAGAAAGAGTAGACGGTTAAAAGATAGAGACACGGACAAATAGAAAGACAAAGTAAGACAGAGACAGACAGACAGACAGAAAACAGAGGCACAGAGAGACAGAGACACAGAAAGAGTAGCTGGTTAAAAGATAGAGACACAGACAAATAGAAAGATAAAGTGAGACAGAGACAGACAGACAGACAGACAGAGACCACAGAGAGACCTGGAGAGAGAAGGGGGTTGAAAGAGATATACACAGACAAATAGAAAGACAAAGTAAGACAGAGACAGACAGACAGAGAGAAAACAGAGACACAGAGAGACAGAGACACAGAAAGAGTAGCTGGTTAAAAGATAGAGACACAGACAAATAGAAAGATAAAGTGAGACAGAGACAGACAGATAGACAGGCAGAGACCACAGAGAGACCTGGAGAGAGAAGGGGGTTGAAAGAGATATACACAGACAAATAGAAAGACAAAGTATATACAGAGACAGACAGACAGACAGACAGAGAGAAAACAGAGACACAGACAGACACGGATAGAGTAGTGGGTTAAAGGATAGAGAGATGTACATAGACAAATAGAAAAGCAAAGGGAGACAGAGAAAGAAAGAAAGACAGACAGACAGACAGACAGAGACACGGAGAGAGTAGGAGGTTAAAAGATAGAGACACGGACAAATTGAAAGAAAAAGTGAGACCGAGACAGACAGACAGAGACAGACAAACAGAGAGAAAAACAGAGGCACACAGAGACACAGGTAGAGTAGGGGGTTAAAAGATAGAGAGATACACATAGACAAATAGAAAAACAAAGTGAGACAGAGACAGACAGAGAGACAGAGACCACACAGAGACCTGGAGAGAGAAGGAGGTTGAAAGAGATATACACAGACAAATAGAAAGACAAAAGTAAGACAGAGACAGACAGACAGACAGGCAGAGAGAAAACAGGGACACAGAGAGACAGAGACACAGAAAGAGTAGGCGGTTAAAAGATAGAGACACAGACAAATAGAAAGATAAAGTAAGACAGAGACAGACAGACAGACAGACAGAGACCACAGAGAGACCTGGAGAGAGAAGGGGGTTGAAAGAGATATACACAGACAAATAGAAAGATAAAGTAAGACAGAGACAGACAGACAGACAGACAGACAGACAGAGAGAAAACAGAGACACAGAGAGACACGGATAGAGTAGTGGGATAAAGGATAGAGAGATATGCATAGACAAATAGAAAAGCAAAGTGAGACAGAGAAAGAAAGACAGACAGACAGACAGACAGAGACACGGAGAGAGTAGGAGGTTAAAAGAGAGAGACACAGACAAATAGAAAGAAAAAGTGAGACCAAGACAGACAAACAGAGAGAAAAACAGAGGCACACAGAGACACGGGTAGAGTAGGGGGTTAAAAGATAGAGAGATATACGTAGACAAATAGAAAGACAAAGTAAGACAGAGACAGACAGACAGAGAGAAAACAGAGACACAGAGAGACAGAGACACAGAAAGAGTAGTTGGTTAAAAAAAAATAGAGACACAGACAAATAGAAAGATAAAATGAGACAGAGACAGACAGACAGACAGAGGCAGACAGACAGACAGACAGACAGAGACATAGACACGAATAGAGTAGGATGTTAAAAGATAGTGATATATACATAGACAAATAGAAAAACAAAGTGAGACAGATACAGACAGACAGGGAGAAAAACAGAGACACACAGAGACACGGGTGGATTAGGAGGTTAAAAGATAGATAGAAAAAAACAAAGTGAAACAGAGACAAACAGACAGACAGACAGACAGACACGGAGAGACACAGAAAGAGTAGGCGGTTAAAAGAGAAGAGACACAGACAAATAGAAAGACAAGGTGAGACAGAGACAGAAACAGGCAGACAGACAGAGACCCACAGAGAGACCACAGAGAGACCCGGAGAGAGAGAGAGAGAGAGAGAGAGAGAGAGAGAGAGAGAGAGAGAGAGAGAGAGAGGTCGAAAGAGAGAGAGAGAGAGAGAGAGACGCAGACAAATAGAAAGACAAGGTGAGACAGAGACAGGCAGACAGACAGAGACCCACAGAGAGACCACAGAGAGACCCGGAGAGAGAGAGAGAGAGAGAGAGAGAGAGAGAGAGAGAGAGAGAGAAGGAGGTTGAAAGAAAGAGAGAGAGAGAGAGAGAGAGAGAGAGAGAGAGAGAGACGCAGACAATTGGGAAGACAAACTGAGGGTAAAGGGAGAGACAGTGGTGTTTGTGGGGCGGAGGAGGGAGGGGGCGGGGGAGGGCGGGGTCGGGGGGGGGGGGGGGCAGGGTTCTTGAAACTGGCTTCGAGGAAAGCTGATCAAACAGTTCACAGGAAGATAAAGGACAAAGGGTGATTAAAGGACGGGAACGATAGGGGGGAAGTAGTTTGATGGAGGACGGGGGGATGACGAAGAAGAAGAAGAAAAAGGAGGAGAAGAAGAAGAAGAAGAAGAACAACAACAACAACAACAATAACACCACCAAGACGAAGAAGGAGGAGGAGAAGGAGAAGGAAGAAAGAAAGAAAGAAAGAAAGAAAGAAAGAAATAGAGAGATGGAGAGAAAAAAAGAAAGAAAGAAAGAAAGAAAAAAGAAAGAAGATTATTAGATGATGATGATGACGACGACGAAGAAGAAAGAAGGAAAGAAAGAAAGAACGAAGAAAAAAAGCTTCTTCTTCTTCGTCTTCTTCTTCTTCTTCTTCGGCGTTCCCAGGTCATGTAAGTAAAAGGAGCATTATGACCAGATGATGCTAATGATGACAATAATGATGACGACGAGCGAGGACCTGACGACGACGATGACGATAATGCTGGTTGGCGATGTCTGAAAAGAAACGACAAAGCTGATATGCAATGACAACGACGACGCAAAAGAACTGTACCTCCATCACCGCCACTCCTACCACCAGCACAAACAGCAGCAACAGCAATACCAATTTTCAGACACAGCAGTATTCTGGAGTCGTATGACGCTATTTGTCATAATAGAAATCTCCGTGAGGAAATCAGACTGCTTGCTTTGGGGAAGCTTTGTTTATATATATATATATATATTTTTTTTTTTAATTATTATTAGTCAGTGTGTGTGTGTGTGTGTGTGTGTGTGTCTGTCTGTGTGTGTGTCTGTCTGTCTGTGTGTGTGTGTGTGTGTGTGTGTGTGTGTGTGTGTGTGTGTGTGTACGCGCACGCACTTGTATGTATGTATGTACTCTATATTTTGTATCAATTCAGATTACAGCTGGATAGCTTACATTTAATCATGTCCATGTTTTGGTTCAGTATCATATTGATTTATGTCTGTTCTCTTACTGTACTCATCGCATGCGCGCGCGCGCGCGCGCGTGTGTGTGTGTGTGTGTGTGTGTGTGTGTGGTTATGATTATTGGATGTGACGCTTACGTTACTATAGCATTAAAGCATTTTATTATCTTTTTACGTATCCATGTTGATCGTGAATGACTGAGAGAACTGTGATCCGCGGGCGTTTAGGATTGCGATGTTCCACATCAATAAGTATTTCATGTCTTTTCTGTGTTAACGCCGTGCATTGTTTGTGTAGTGTACACCACACGTGAACTTCTCTTGCTGAGATGATAACGTATTGTGAATCTGTATCTGTCAGGCCTAACGCTTGACTTACATATCACAGATTGCAGTTGGGCCAACAGCAAGGTGATGGTCGTATGAACAATAGTTTCTACACTGCAACTGGAAGTCATTTACAGCTTAGTCTTTTGTGAAAGACTATGGCACTCAAACTAGAAGGCAAGATTGCACTGGCTCCTAGTGCTGCAGCCTTTGAGGGCTAGTTGGCTTTTTGGGGGGAACTATCCCAAACGCCGACTGTCCTGAAAACCCTCTTGGCCCAGAGAGTGGGGATGTAACTTGGGCAAGACACAGTCTACTGTAATCGAATTCTAGCCCAGATAATCAGTAGAGTAGATCTTTTCTGTGCTGTGCTGGTGGCCATAGTGAGACAGGCCTGACTGCAACACACATCTGTATCTGTATCGGTTTCTGGTTCAAGGAGACGCCAAAGCGTGCAGGCTGATTCACGCACTCCACCCCACATACCCGCTTTATAGACGCCACATACCCGGTGTATAGACCCCACATACCCGCTTTATAGACCCACATACTGGCTTTATAGACCCCACATACCCGGTGTATAGACCCGCGGTGTATAGATCCCACATACCCGCTTTATAGACCCCACATACCCGGTGTATAGACCCGCGGTGTATAGACCCCTCATACTTGCTTTACAGACCCCACATACCCGGTGTATATAGCCCCCGGTGTATAGACCTCACATACCTGGTGTATATACCCCCCGGTGTATAGACCTCACATAGCCGGTGTATATACCCCCGGTGTATAGACCTCACATACCCGCTTTATAGACCCCACATATCCACTTTATAGACCCCACATACACGGTGTATAGACCCCACATACCCGCTTTATAGACCCCATATACCCGCTTTATAGACCCCTGGTGTATAGACCCCACATTCCTGATTTATAAACCCCACATACTCGGTGTATAGACCCCACATACCCGCTTAATAGACCCCATATACCCGCTTTACAGACCCAACATACCCGCTTTTTCGACCCCACATACCCGGTGTATATACCCCTGGTGTATAGACCCACATACCCGCTTTATAGACCCCACATACCCGCTTTTTTGACACACTAGACGACTATAAAACACCAGACGACTGGCCTACACATATACCCATAGACCCTAACGCACTGGTCTGGCCTTGAGAACACGTACTCCGAATTGCAGTCCTCTCTTTCGGAGTTTCCCATTCCACATCTCTCTATCTCTCTCTGTCTTTCTCTATCTGTCTGTCTCTCTGTCCGTCTCTCTGAGTACTTCCCTCACACACACACACACACACACACACACACACACACACACACACACACACACACACACATGCGCGCGTGCGCGCACAGTCGCATGGCACCACAGCCAACACACGCAGCATACCAGTTCACCCCCATACACACACTCACACTGTAAACACGAGCCATTCTTGGTACCGCCTGGAAGAAAAACACATTGACGGGATAGGTAAAACAGCAAAGAACGCACTTGCGAAGAAGAAGAAGAAGACATTGATACTGGCATCTGCACTCTGTTAGCAAGTCCTTCGTGATCCTTGAAGACAAGCCAACAGACACATTACACAGAGAATTGGAATGGTGAGGGAGGGAGGGAGGGAGGGACGAGTGTGGGAAGAAAGAGAAAGAGAAGGGGGGGGGGGAGTGGATTAAGACATAGTGAAGATAATGAAGGAGCTGAGTATGTACTGCGAGTTCTTCAGTGTCAAGTCCATTCACAGATGCGTGTGCGATAAGATGGAAGACGCAAACGAAATTGTCTATGAATAGGCACGCGCGCGCGCACACACACACACACACACACACACACACACACACACACACACACACACACACACACACACACATACTCCTCTAATATCACTAATAGTGAAAAGACGCTAAACTATAGAACGAACACACACACACACACACACACACACACACACACACACACACACACACACACACACACACACACACACACACACACACACACACACACACACACATACGCACGCACATACACACACACTGGATTTGGGTACATGTGGGCAATTAAAACAGAAGCAGGTCTTGGACTCATTAGACATAGCACTGTACAGGAACATCGCACCAGATTGTTGTGTTGTCGGTTTTGATCACACACACACGTACACACACACACACACATACACACACACACACGCACACACACACACACACGCATACGCACATGCACAGGCACACGCACGCACGCACACTCACACACACACACACACACACACACACACACACACACACACACAAACACAAGCACACACACATATGAATGCACACAACTATACGCACATGCATGCACACACACACATACACACAAGCACACACCTACAAATATGTTTGCACACACACGCACGCGCACACACACACACACACACACACACACACACACACACACACACACACACACGCATACACACACACACGTACACAAACACACAGACACAGACACACACACACACACACACACACACACACACACACACACACACACACACACAAAGAGAGAGAGAGAGAGAGAGAGAGAGAGACGATGCACAATAAGTCTTCAGGATTTGGAATTCAACTGTCCTCAGCAGAATCATTTTTAGCTTTTAGCCCTTGGTACCAAGCACCGATCTTACACTTTTTAAGTGTCCAATACAACGTTTCCCTTTCTCCCCAATCTGGGCAATGGGGAACTTCTCTCTCTCCCTCCCCCCCTCTCCCTACCTCCCTCTTACTCCCTACCTCTCCCTCCCCTCCTCTCTCTCTCTCTCTCTCTCCTCTCTCTCTCTCCTCTCTCTCTTTCTATCTCTCCCTCTCTCGCAGTTTTTTTCTGTATGTCGTTTCAGAGAAGAACCATTATGTGCTGATACTACGATATTGTTCAAAGATATTATATAAAATATCTAGGAATTACATGTACAATATTTTTGTGCGCATCATTTTCCAAAATGGTTCCTATTTATGTATATCCACTTCAAACGGGGCCATGGCCTTTCTTGAATAAAACATCGTCGTCGTTATCGTTATCTCTCTCTCCCGCCCCTCGCACGCGAGCGTCAGTGTGTATATGCATGTGTGTGCACGGATGTGTGTGTATGTGGGGGGAGGGGGGGGGACGGGGGGGGGGGGGGGTTCTTCATTATGTATACAATTCCGCATGAAAACCTTTTCCTTTCATTTATGTGTGTGCTTTTTGTAATGGATGTAGATTAGCAAGGACAGATTGGAAGAATAGGCAACGCCTAAAATCTTAATCCTTGAATAAAAACGTTTTGAGTTCTGAGTTCTGAGTTCTCTCTCTCCTCTCTCTCTCCCTCTTTTTTGCTCTCTCTCCCTCTCTTCTCTCTCTCCCCTCTCCCCCGCTCTCCTCCCTCTCTCTCTCTCTCCCTCTATCCCACTCTCTGCCCCTCTCTCTCCCTCCCTCTGTCCTCTCTCTCTTTCCCTCTCTCTTCTCTCCCCTCTTCCCCCTTCTTTCTCCCCCCCCCCCTCTCTCTCTCTCTCTTTCGTTCTCAATATCCTCCTCCCCTGTCCCTCTCATTTCCACTCTCCATTTCTCGAAGTAATTTTGAGATATGAGTTATTCTCTCTCTGTGTCTCTCGCTGTCTCTCTATCTCTGGACACCCATAGAGAACATTCACAAGGCCTCACTGCTGTATGCCACTGAGAGTGAATGGCAGAATGTAAGTGGTCACCGGTGCTGGCTAACGTAATGGTGTTGTCAGTCGAAGCACGACAACAGCTGGATTTTCCCCCTTCCTGCGAGGTTGAACTCTCTTTCAGGCCTACTCTAACGTGGTCAGAATGGTTTCTTTAGAAAACATGAGTCTATTCACTTTACACAGGAGAGGCACAATCTCAAGCGCAGGCATATAACTTGTTTTCGGTACTGTTGTAAAGACGGTTAGTTTTGATACTGAGAGGATTAATAATGAACAGTCTGTCTCCGAAAAATTGTTCACTCACAGATAAAAAAAAAACCCTCACGAAATAAAAAGAGGACTGATTTAACAGAATAGGGGGTGGGGGGTGGGGGTGTGGGGGCTGATTTAGAAACATGTTATTAATATACAGCCAAGGGTTTACTTTCCGTCTATATCAACCATTCACTGATATATGAAACTATTGTAATATTCAATGACGCTAAACACA
>NC_134895.1:39828815-39856315 GCF_041734735.1 Babylonia areolata | reverse complement strand
AATGAATTGTGCATTTCCAGTGCTGTGAGAATTCAAGAAGCATATATTGGTGACAGACCAGAACACCTGTTTTGACAGGAATTTCCAACAGTGTCGTTTGCAGTCAGTCAGACCATAGGGTATTTTACGTGATATTTGCGAACGATGCTGCACAGTTAGTGAGCGCTCTCCAAAGGGTGTGTTTGTATGTGGTGTGGGATATGTGTGTTTAAATGTGTGTGTGTGTGTGTGTGTGTGTGTGGGTGGGTGGGTGGGTGTGATCAAAACCAACAACACAACAATGTGGTGCGATGTTCCTATACTGTGCTATGTCTAATGAGTCCAAGACCTGCTTCTGTTTTAATTGCCCACATGTACCCAAACCCAGTCGTTCGCAAATCAGACTTGCCCGTTCGCATTTACCCTCATTTACCCTCATGCACCCCTCATGCAGACGAACTTTACCTGGTGCAACCAGTCGGAGAAAGCCTTTAAAAACAGAGCTACATTTGACGATGGTACAACCTGTTATCTGTACAATACACACGCTGAGCTAGTCGCTTCGACTGTATCGTTCGCAACTGGGAATACCTACCATATATATATATACGCGTTTCTTGTGGGATCAAAGTGCAACAAATTAAAGCACTGTTCTTTTTTTTCCTCACAACTGGATTTGACAATGAAGAATAATGAAGAAATGAACACAATGTTGTCGTCGTCTGTCCAATTCCGTATTTCCAGTATTCGAGTGAAATGCAATAGAGGTGTGGCCCTTTTACTTTAGCAGAGGATAGACTCATCAGTTGAGCAGCAAAAGGTGGGGTTTACTGGCTATTACTGACATACATGTTATTGAGCATCTCGTGGATATCCCCTGTTAGACTGCATGTGCTGCTGAATGGACTCGGTGTTGACTGTTGTCAGCTATGTGAAATGCTTTTCATTTAGTCAGTCATCCATTCAGTCAGTCATATTTCATATTAATTCATTAAGTTGTTGTTTTTTTTTAACTCGTTCATCTATTTGTTCATTAATTCTCACTCTCCTTTCTTCGTTCCCTGGTTGCTTAACGTGGTTTTTGTTGTTGTTGTTATTTTCGGGTTGTTGTTTTTTCATGTTTTCCATTTTAAGTTCATACATCCCCTCTTACGTTCGGTTGGTGTGTTTTTTTCTGATCCTTCTGTTTTGTTCCTTCCTTCATTGTTTCCTTTCTCCAACAACAGTAACAGGGAACATACAAATAGGAAAGAAAGAAAGAAAGAAAGAAAGAAAGAAAACAGGAGACATGGAGGTACAAAAAAAGGAAATGAAAGAAACAGAAATAACAAATATAGCGGAGGGGAATGGGGGGCGAGGGGGCGAAGGGGTGACAGCACACCAGTTTAATAGTGTTGCACTCCATTTCGTTGCATGACAACATGGAAATAGAGATGAACCCAGCACCCCCCCCCCCCCCCCCCCGCCCCCCACCTCCCTCCCCCACGCCCTCCACGGGATGATGAGGCCAAGTCACGACAGACGCTGCTCACCTCACTACGGTCCGCTTTGTGACTTACAGACCGTCATAGCCAGTCGATGGTGATGACATATCACAGACAAACGCTTACAGTTGGGCCAACAGCAAAGTGAGAGCTATAATTATGATCAATGGTTTATCTATTGCAATGGGAAGTCATTTACAGCTCAGTCTTAGGTGAAGGACCATGACTGTCAAACTTGGAGGCAAGATTGCCACTGGTCCTTAGTGCTGCAAGTTAGCCTTTGGGAATCATCCCAACGCGCACTGTCTAACCCCCCCCCCACCCCCCACCCCACCCCCAAGGGACCGAGAGAGTGGGGATGTAACTTGGGACAAGACACCTCTCCACAATAATCAAATTCTACTACCATATTTACCTTTGCTTGAAAACAATATATGAGACGCTTATTAACAGTTAAGATACTCAAACATGTAAATCTCCATGATGCTTTTTCAAATGTTTTGTTGTTGGGTGAAGAAATCATGCATTGTGTAATGTTATATGGAAATGATTTACTTCGGGTGGAATGGTATGTTTTCTTTGTTTGTTTGTTTGTGTTGTGTTGTGTGTGTGTGTGTGTGTGTGTGTGTGTGTGTGTGGTGGTGGTGGTGTTGTTTTTGTTTGTTTGTTTTGTGTGTGTTTTTTTTTAGGATATATTCAAATAACCTATATATTTGAGCTGCAGTATCTATTTTCACTATTATTTACGTCGTCATGCCTTTCTGCACCCTTATGTTTCATTTATCATGTACTCTTTCTTATCATTATTTATGTATTTGATTTATATATTTAAGTAACTTATGTTAAATATATATATGTGTAAACAAAATTGAAATTTTTTTTTAAATTAAAAAAAGATTTAAACTAAACGAAAAAACAACAACATTTAACAAAAAATAAAATAATCAGATTCTAGCCCAGATAGTCTGGACAGCAGTTGCCTCCTCTGCTGTTCTGATGGCCATAGTCGGACACGGCTGACAATAACAGAAAGGGACAATGCTTTGAACAGCGCGTGGGAAAGTGTGGGGTGTGACGGCGGTGGAGAGCGGTAGAGGGAGAAGGGAGGAGGAATTTTGTTTAATGTCCCGTCACACATATCGGTGATTGAAGACATTTTGTTAAAGTATTTATGAATACATCTGAGTATTATCGGTTAGAAGGGGTGGGAGATGTGGATGAATGGAGGGTTGGGAGAAACTGGGCAAATGAGGGTAAAAATGTGGGTGAAATTTGGAAGAAAAACAACAACAACAACAACAACAACAAAACAACTCTAAATACAGTTACAGGAAATTACTTAAAGGACTTCGTAAAAGAGGGAGAAGGGGTGTGGGGTGGGGTGGAGGTTATCCACGTGTGACATGATCCATCCATTATCTGTATCCGCGCGCATTAACGGTTTTTTTTTTGTTTTTGTTTTTGGTTTTTTTGTTTCTTTTAAACCCAGGAGATGCTTGATGCTTCCATTGATCCGTTCAAGTCTTGATCCAAGGCCTCACCCATGCAGAGTCGAGCAGTGAGCAATTTTCTTGAGCGCAGATTAGGTCACAAAAGGACTTTTTTTGGGGGGGGGTGGGGGGGGGGATAGGTGGGATCTGATGAAAGCCTTCTCTTTTTCTTTAGTTCTAGGTAAAGCAGACTGTGGACGCGAAGAACAGACCAACACTCAAGTGCTCAATATTAAGATGGTATAAGTTATTCAAACGTATTCACGAAATCAACACTACACTTTATACAAGATGGCAACGTGCACAACATTGAAGACGTAACTTCGACCCACAACCTAAACTGAATGGTAAACGATTTGTTTTATTTGATCTTTTTTTTTTACGTAAGACAACACCAGTCACGGGCAGTAAATGGTTATTTTCTTCTAACTGCTAATGGAATGGGGCTTGTTACGTGTTGTACTGGTGGTGCTAGACCTTTGCGTGAAACAGAAGGCTCAGTGCAGTATGCAGTTTCCACTATCACGTGGGTGTTCTCACTTCAAAGCGGAAACGCGCGCAAAGGACGCGAGCGCGAGCACGGACTTGGATCATGGGTTACGTACACGTGAATAACCAGCTTAATTGAGTGGGGAGCGATACCTGAGCAAGTAAACGCCGGTGATTGCTCAGACTTGTGAAAGGGAAAACTAATACTGTTGTTCTCTGAAGGTGACTCGTTCGCTTTGTCTCTGTCTGTCTCTGTCTCTCTCTGTCCCCTTACCCCCCTTCTTGACTGTCTTTCCCCTCACCCCTATCGCTTTATCGGAACGAACATCTCTCTCTCCCTCTCTCTGTGTGTGTGTGTGTGTGTGTGTGTGTATGTTCCTGTCTAGATGTGTCTTTTTACCGGTGTCTCTTATCTCTCCCTGTTTGCCTCTCTGTCTCCGTCTCTGTCTCTGTCTGTCTCTCTGTCTCTGTCTCTGTCTCTGTATCTCTGTCTCTGTGTGTGTGTGTGTGTGTGTGTGTGTGTGTGCTCTGTCTGACTGTCTCTGTTTGTCTGTCTCTGTCCATGAGTCTGTCTCTGTCTGTCTGCTTCATTTCTGTTCCTATCTGTGGTCGCTGTCTCTGTGTACCTGTGTCTCTTATCTCTGTCTCTATTTCTCGCTGTGCCTCTTTCTGTCTGTCTGTCTCTCTCTCTCTCCATTCTCTCATTTCATCTCCCTTGTCTCTCTACTCCATTCACCACTTGCTCTCCTCTCCAGACGGAGAAGAAATGAGATGACGTCCAGGCCAAAAAGGCTGACTCTACCTGTGTGTGTTTTGGTGTGTTTTCTTTGTTTCTCTGTTTGTTTGTTGTTGTTTTTGTTTTCAGGCAAGGGATTGGAATAACTTTTCACACACACAAACTGGAACAAAGAAACAGAGACAGGGACACATAGACTGACAAAGGAGAGGTGGGACAAAAGGGCTGGAGGTGGGTTGGAAAGGGGGGATGGGGGATGGGGTGGAGGGGAAGGAATGATAAAGAAGCATGAACGTATTTTGGAATATATATGCGAGAGAAAGAAAAGAAAGAAAGAGAGGAAGAAGAGTTGGAACATGGTAAGAAAGAAAGAAAGAAGAAGGAAGGAAATAGAACAAGTAATATTATTCAAGAGAATATATTGTCTTAACGAGAAAAAAAAGGAATGTGTGTATGCATGTATGCATCTCTCTCTCTCTCTCTCTCTCTCTCTCTCTCTCTCTCTCTCTCTCTCTCTCTCTCTCTCTCTCTCTCTCTCCACACACACACACACACACACACGTGTGTGTGTGTGTGTGTGTGTGTGTGTGTGTGTGTGTGTGTGTGTGTGTGTGAAGAAGGAGGAAATTGAAAGCAACAACAATAATAGCAGCAGCAAAGAAAAAAGAAACTAAAGAAAACAAAGAAAAGAAAAAAAGAGAAGAAGAAAACAGCAACAAAGTAACAAAGACCAGTAAGCCACGATGGGGTCGCGTGTCGCTTTTTTTTTTTTTTTTTTTTTCCGTAGTATGACATCATGGCGAGTGAGATGAACGATGAAGTTCACCTCAGCTCTCTTTCTCTCTCTCTCTCTCCGCAGGGGAATCATTCTAGATGAGGCCAGGTCACGCCAGCCTCTGGATCGCCTGGTGACATGCCACAGCCATTTTGTTCTCAGGCAATTGAAGCGACGGTAATGAACAGGAGAACGTGGGGAAGGGGTGTGTCCTAAAAAAAATCACTGTAGTTCGAAATAAATTGATACCACGTAAATATCAGTATGAGGTCTTTCTAGGGGTGAGGTTTATCCAGAGGGTTTAGTGATGGGTTCAGTGGAGTGATATCCTAGAGATAACGCGTCCGCCTAGGAAGCGAGAGAATCTGAGCGCGTTGGTTCGAATCACGGCTCAGCCCTCCGCTAGACCTTGAGTGGTGGTCTGGACGCTAGTCATTCGGATGAGACGATAAATCGAGGTCCCGTGTGCAGCATGCACTTAGCGCACGTAAAAGAACCCACGACAACAAAAGGGTTGTTCCTGGTAAAATTCTGTAGAAAAATCCACTTCGATAGGAAAAACCAATAAAACTGCACTCAGGAAAAAATGCAAACAATGGTTGGCGCTGTAGTGTAGCGACGCGCTCTCCCTGGGGAGAACAGCCAGAATTTCACACAGAGAAATCTGTTGTGATAAAAAGAGAAATACCATACGATACAATACAATATTTAGGAGTGAAATCTATCCAGGGGGAGGTCTATAGGAGTCTATGAGTAAGGTTTATCTGCGGTGAGGTCTGTCCTGGGGTCAGGTTTATGCAGGAGTGAGGTCTGTCCTTGGACAAGGTCTGTCTAAAGTGAGGTTTGTCTAGGGTCCTTGTCAGTCCTTTAATGAGGTTTATCTATCCTTGGATGAGGTCTGTCCAGGGTGATGTCCGTCTTTGGATGAGGTCTATTTAAGGTGAGGTCTATCCTTGGATGAGGTCTGTCCAGGTTGAGGTCTGTCCTTTGATGAGGTCTACCGAAGGCTAGGTCTGTCTTTGGATGAAGCCTTTCCAGAGTGATGTCTATCCTTGGATTGTCTATCAAAGTGAGGTATATCCTTGATGAGGTCTATCCAGGGTGAACTCTGTCCAAATTGAGGTATATCCGTGGATGAGATCTATTGTCGTGTGATGTTTTGTCCAGGTGAGGTTTTGTCTTGGGGCGATTTGTCCTGGTGGGGTTTGTCCTGGGGAGGTTTGTCCGGGTAAGGTATGTCCTGGTGTGATTTGTCCTAGGGAGGTTTGTCCTGGGGAGGTTTCTCCTGGGGAGGTTTGTCCAGGTAAGGTTTGTCCTTGGGTGGTTTGTCCTGGGGTGGTTTGTCAGAGTGAGGTTTGTCCTGGGGAGGTTTGTCCTAGGGAGGTTTTGTCCGGGTGAGGTTTGTCCTGGTGGGGTTTGTCCTGGGGAAGTTTGTCCTGGGGAGGTTTGTCCGGGTAAGGTTTGTCCTGGGGTGGTTTGTCCGAGTGAGGTTTGTCCTGGGGAGGTTTTGTCATTGTGAGGTTTGTCCTGGGGGTGGGTTGTCCTGGTGGGGTTTGTCCTGGGGAGGTTTGTCCTGGGGATGTTTGTCCGGGTAAGGTTTGTCCTGGGGTGGTTTGTCCTGGGGTGGTTTGTCCGAGTGAGGTTTGTCCTGGGGAGGTTTTGTCCGGGTGAGGTTTGTCCTGGGGGGTGGGGGGGTTGTCCTGGTGGGGTTTGTCCTGGGGAGGTTTGTCCTGTGGTGGTTTGTCCTGGAGAGCTTTGTCCTGGGGTGGTTTGTCCTGCTGATGTTTGTCCTGGGATGGTTAGTCCGGGTGAGGTTTGTCCTGGGGAGGTTTGTCCGGGTGAGATTTCTCCTGAGGAGGTTTGTCCTCGGGTGGTTTGTCCGGGTGAGGTTTGTCCTTGGGAGGTTTGTCCTGGTTTGGTTTGTCCTGGTGGGGTTTGTCTTGGGGAAGTTTGTCCGGGTAAAGTTTGTCCTGTGGAGGTTTGTCCTGGTTACGTTTGTCCGGGTGAGGTTTGTCCGGGTGAGGTTTGTCCTGGGGAGGTTTGTCCGTGTGAGGTTTGTCCGGTGAGGGGGAGGGGTGGCGGTTGTCTTGGGGCGAGGTCTGTCTTGGGTGAGCCCTGGCTGTCTCTCCCTCAACTAGACCTTGAGTGGTGGTCTGCACGCTAGTCATTCAGATGAGACGATAGGCTGAGGTCCCGAGCACAGCATGCACTTTGCGCATGTAAAAGAACCCACGGCAACACAAGGGTTGTCCCTGGCAAAACTATTGATAAAAATCCACTTTGACAGGAAAACAGATACACTTGCAAACAAAAAATAAAACAAAAAAACAACAAAAAAAAACACTAAATGGGTGGCGCTGTCATTGTAGCGATGCGCTGTCCTTTGGTATTTCAAAGAAACATGTTGGGACAAAAGACAAATACAATACAATACTATGCAATGCAATACAATACAAAACAAAACAATACAATGCAAATTTAACAAAATCGGTGTTTGTGCCGTGTGTCCATCATTATCCGCAAAATGTTATTGATAGCGTATTCATACCTCTCTCTCTCTCTCTCTCTCTCTCTCTCTCTCTCTCTGTGTGTGTGTGTGTGTGTGTGTGTGTGTGTGTGTGTGTGTCTGTCTCTCTCTCTCCTTTAAACCATCCTTCTGTGGTGGCCATGAATTTGTAACCACCCTCAATGACAAGGGCCTGAGGCCTCTCCATTAAACAATTCAAATTTCAGAGTCCCCCCCCCCCTCTCTCTCTCTCTCTGTCTCTCTCCCTGTCTCTCTCTCTCTCTCTCTCTCTCTCTCTCTCTCTCTCTCTGTATGTGTCTTCCCATGTATTTGTATAATGACCTGAGGCAGATATGCAATAAAAACCATTTGTCTTCTCTCTCTCTCTCTCTCTCTCTCTCTCTCTCTCTCTCTCTCTCTCTCTCACTCTCTCTCTCTCTCCCACTCTCCAAGAGATTCGGAAACAATCCCAGCCTCGTTCCAGACAGGCTATCTGGTGTGTGATCTGCAGCCAAACGCCTGCCGCAGGAAGTCAGTCAATAAGCAATCAGACCCCCAACCAGTGCCAGAGCTCTGACCTGACTCAGCCTGGTGCGATCGGTGGCAGAAGAGCATCCAGGAAGCTTGAGCCTTTACATCGGAATGTTGGGTGGAACATCACGTGTCAGTGTGTGACCAAAGATAGGGCGCAATAGCCGAGTGGTTAAAGCGTTGGACCTTCAATCTGCGGGTCCCCCGGGTTCGAATCTCGGTAACGGCGCCTGGTGGGTAATGGGTGGAGAATTTCTTCCGATCTCCCAGGTCAACGTATGTGCAGACCTGTTAGTATCTGAAACCCTTTCGTGTGTACACGCACGCAGAAGATCAAATACGCCCGTTAAAAATCCTGTAATCCATGTCAGCGTTCCGTAGGCTGTGGAAACAAGAACATACCCAGCATGCACACCCCCGGAAACGAAGTATGGCTGCCTACATGGCGAGGTAAATGAACGAAACGGTCACACACGTAAACCTTTACATGTCTGTATGAACATAATTATGTGTACATGATCGAAACCTGACTGAATGACACAGGAAACGAACGATGAGCGCCTAATGGCAACCGTCAGTCGGCTGTACCCAGGTAGGCAGCCTGTTGTATACAATCACTCCCATGTTCGTAAAGCGCATAGAGCTTGGTCTCCGCTGTATAAGCATCCATGTCATCATCATCAACGACGGTCACTGCTGATTGTCCCCAGGAGGACACCCAAAGGGGAATGGGTGATGCCAGAGCGTTAGTCGTATGTCTGTGAACAATTTGTGGTTTTTGGAGTGAGCAAGTAGGCAGGTAGTTAGTTACACGATGGCTGCGACGTTCTCGATATAAAAGAAAATGTGTGAACATTAATTTGTCTTTTTCGGGATCAGGTGGGTAGCTAAACAACTGCTGTGACGTCCTCTGTGTATGAAACCAAAGTTGGCTGCAGAAGGTCTGAACAATGTCTTATGGGGGGAGTTCTTGAGTGCTTGCATGTATATTTGTGCACCTATCAGTGAGGATTTCTTCTTAGAATATTTCCAGAGGACAACATTTCTGTTGCTATGGGTTCGTTTTAAATGCGTCAAGTGCGTGCTGTATGCGGGAACTCGGTTTTTTGATCGTCCCATCCCAGTGACTAGACGCTCGGTTTGATTTTTGAGCCCGTCATTGAGGGACAAAGAGCAAGGTCCGGATTCGAACCCAGATCCTCATGGACACTGGGTTGGCAGATAAGTGACCAGTTAGTTAACCATTCTGCCACCTTGCTCCTCTCCATCCACCGCAGGGAAAGCTGTCAGGGTCAGGTAGCCACGAGGCCACGATGCTGCTACATCACCACCCAGCCTGACCGTGCAACGGCAATGATTGTTCAGTCATGGGGCAAAAGATTGAACAGGCATCCCCATCCCCACCCTGACCCCCACCCCCACCACACCCTGACACCCACCCCCACCCTACCGTCCAGCCCTTCCGTCCCGAAAAGATACCGTCACCACCTCCAAACAGTAGCGACACTCCCCACACCCACACACCCACCCCACACCCACCACCACTATCACCACCACCACCATCATCACAACCCACCCACCACCATCCCAAACTCCTACCAGCTTCCGAGACTCTTCCTGAAAGTGGAGAAAAAAAAAATCGAAAGTGGCATCATCATCATCATCATCATCATCATAACCGCAGGGCACGAGAGGTTCCGTAGAACATGAAGCCATTTTTCATTATTCCGCGTTGATTGATGGCAGCGAGTCCGGGTGACGGGCGTGATGTAGTGGAGATCCATTTCGGGCTGGGGAGGATGGGTGGGGGGAGGGGAGGGGAGGAGCGGAGGGCGGGGCTACAAGAGAGAGCTCTTAGCAGCGCTTTCTTCCATAACATAATGATAATCATTGTCTTCGCCGTCAATCTGGATCAAATCATATGTGCTGTTTATCAAGAAAATTGGATACATTTCATTCTTCTTCTTCTGCTTCTTCTTCATTTAATCAAAGACGCATTGGACTTGAAAGAAAATTTTCTTGCTGTCCTGTCGAATTCACTGTATGTGTATTAGCAATTTCAAATGAAATATGTTTGAAACAAGGACGTATTCTATTTGAGCCCTCATCACATTGAGAATCCAGATGAGGTGGGGAAAACCACATAATAGGCTGTACCAATGGATGTCCCCACAGTGTGTAGCAAGAGAAGATCCCTGACACAGAGATGCTCACTCGTGCAAACTTGCCCAGCATCTACACCATCTTGATGCAGGCCCAGCTGCGCTGGGCAGGCCATGTAGTTCGCATGCCAGACCACCGGCTCCCCAAGAAACTGCTGTACGGCGAACTCCAACATGGCAAGCGCTCCCATGGAGGCCAAAAGAAGCGCTTCAAAGACACTCTGAAAGCTTCTCTGAAGGCCTTCAACATCAGTCACGACACATGGGAGCTGAATGCAATGGACAGACCAAAGTGGCGTTCAGCTGTCCACAAAGGCGCCAAATCCTATGAGGTCAACAGAATCGCTGCAGCAGAGCAACGCAGACAGGCCAGGAAAAGCAGTGCCAGCAAGTCCCCGACAGCCGCCACCATCCCCTGTCCAAACTGCGTCAGAACCTTCCGGGCGCGGATTGGCCTGACCAGTCATCTGCGCACCCACAGAGCCCAACCCACCCACCCCCAGAATGACTAGATGGTCCTCGTCGATCCCGACGGACGAACCACTATCATATATATTATTATATAAAATTATATATATATATATATATATATATATATTATAAAATTATATATATATATATATATAGAGAGAGAGAGAGAGAGAGAGAGAGAGTGAAAATCAAGAGGGGTAGTCGGGGGTCCGGGATGGGGTTACTTCTACCTATCACACCGATACTGTTGATGCACGTGCATCAGTGCGGATCGCTTCAGCGCAACGTGCACGCGATAGCAGAGGTCCGGTGCACATTTCTGCTCGTTTTTTCCCCGTCCTGTTCCGGCACGCATGACCTTTAGCAGGGTATGGAGCGGATTGGGGCGGGTTCCTTGGTGAGAGAGAATTAGCCCCCTCCTACCCCTGGTCCCGGAGGGAGAGAAAAGTGCAGGTCGTATCGTGAACTGGGCAGTCAGAGAGAGAGAGAGAGAGAGAGAGGGGGGGGGGCGAGAACGGGAGAGAGAGAGGGGTGGGGGTGGGAGGAGCACACCTCTAAATCTGTTTGGAGACAATCAGCTGGCTTGAGGATCCCACACCCTTTTGCTCTTTTTCAACAGACGGACAGACAGAAAGACAGACAGATCGAGACACAGAGAGTGGCAGAGACAGAGAGAGGGAGGGGGAGATAAATAGAGACAGAGGAGAGAGGGTGGGTTGGGGGAGGGAAGGCGGAGGAAGAGGTATTGGCGGGTATGTTTGAGTGTGTTTACGTTTTTTTTGGGGGGGTTTGTTGTTGTTGTTGTTGTTGGTTGTTTTGTTTGTTTGTTTGTGTGGGGGGGGGAGGGGTGGGGGTGGGGGCTGGGTGTAGGAGGGGATGTGAGGTGGGGGGGAGATGTGTTGGGGTGGGAGAGAGAGGGGGTGATTCCTTGTGTTTGTGTAAATGTGAATTTTGCATTTGTGCGTGTGTATGTACAAAAGTGTGTTCGTGAGAGACAGACAGACAGACAGACAGACAGAGAGGCAGAGACATTGGCAGAGAAACATAAAGGTTGAGATCTAGAGAGACAGGCTGACAGATAGACAGATTAACAGAGAGGGAGAGGAGAGAGAGAAAAAGACAGAGAGGGGAAAGGGAGAGAGACAAAGACAATCAGAGAACAGATAGGGAGAGTTTGCTTGTTTGTTTGTTTGTTTGTTTAAACAAAAGCTTCCGTACATTTTTCGCTGTAACAACCGGGTTTTGTTGCTGTGTGTAATAAATTAAATATCTGTTTGTTCTCCCACTAATGTCACGTGTTTTTGTGTGTGTGTTTGTTTGTTGTTGTTTTTTTTTTGGCTTTTGTTGTTTGTTTGTTTGTTGTTTTTTTGTTGTTGTTGTTGGTGGTGGTGGTATTTTGTTGTTGTTGTTGTTGTTGCTTTTTTTTTTTTTGCTTTTTTTTTTTGTTCTCTGTTCGAAAATAGCATTAATCCGAAGTTGAGAGTTAGAAAGCCACACACATAGACCCTGTATAGTGTTTCATTCAGCACGTTGATAAAACAGATTGTCTATAAATAAAAAAAAATTAAAAAAAGCGTGACATATGAACAGTTCATTCCTGTTTACTGAATAAGGAGATAGAGCAGTTCTTGAGGAAAACAACTGCTCAAAGCAATTATTATGCAACTAAAAAAAAACAAAAAAACGGAAGGTCTCGAGAACAAACAAAAAAACAACAGCATAGATATGGACAGGAAGAAAAGAGGTAGGGAAAGTGGGGGAAAGGTTAGGGGTGCGTGTGGGGAGGGGGTAAGGGGGCTGGTGGGGGGGGGGGGGTGGGGGTTGATGGGGGTACTCCGTTGCTGTAAACTTCTGCCGAACTCTATAAGAGAGGAATACAGTCATGGCATCGGGAAGTTAGCCAGACAGAGACCTGTAAAACAATGGTATAAAATTGAAATAAGATAACACGAAATAAGATAAAAACAGAATAGAATAAGAATATAAAGAAAAATAAATAAAATGATACAACAAAAACCAAAAACCTCACAGAACAAAATATGTCTGTGAGCAAAAAAACAAAACAAAAAAGGAGAGATAGACAGAGGAGAATATGCATAAAAAAATAACAAAAAGTTGGTTTTGGAGTTATTGTTTTTCAAAGATATTTCCAGAAGGAAAAATTAGCACAGTCAAAAAACCAGAACGTCTGTGACATAAACTGTATCCAGAATAGACATAATTATCAAGAAGCTCGAAGAACAGGTACAAAACATAATATAGAAATACAGTAATTGACATTCACCATTCACGATATATATATATATATATATATATATATATATATATATATATATATATATATATATATATATATAAAGAAAAGAATCCCACATGAAAACGTGTGACACTGCAAAAATTCAAGATACGAAATAAGACTTTCAAAATGATTATACCGTGATAATACCGATAATGAATGTTCATATTTCAACCAGTGTGATCATTAAAACTATTTTCTAGCAGTCTCCTGTCTGACACCAACTTTACCACCTGACCAAGGTATCTAAAACCACATTTCATGTGTTTGTTGATATTGTTGGTTTTTGTTCCCGTTATTCAACACACGGAATTTCTAGCAGGTGGATGTGTTAGTCATGTGTGTGTGTGGGTGTGTGTGTCTGTGTGTGTGTGTGTGTGTGTGTGTGTGTGTGTGTGTGTGTGTGTGTGTGTGTGTGTGTGTGTGTGTGTGTGTGTGTGTGTGTGTGTGTGTGTGTGTGTGTGTGTGTGTGTGTATTGCCTTCAAGCATTTTCAGACTATTATGGGGAACAGATGCTCCAGTAGAATAACCAGATTTGATATATCACCCTTTTTTGTTGTTGTTTTTTTGTTTGTTTGTTTGTTTATGTGTGTGTGTGTGTGTGTGTGTGTGTGTGTGTGTGTGTGTGTGTGTGTGTGATGCCATGTTTTACAGTTCCCGACATAAAAGGAAAACCGGCATACATGCAGTTAGTGATTATTGCAGCCTATGTTGTTTTTTTGTTTTGTTTTGTTTTGTATTTTCTTAGCCATATTTATTGCTCTTTGGTGTTGCTTTCTTTTGGGATACCCTTATGCGACAGCATGATCTTCAAAAAAAAAAAAAGAAGAAGAAGAAGAAGATGAAAAAAAAGATGAAATAATACAACACACGCACACACAGACACAGACACACAGACACAGACACACAGACACAGACACACACACACACAACACACACACACACACACATACACACACAACAAAGCAAACAAACAAACAAACAAACAACAGCAAAAAACTGGCGAGGGGTCATTTTCAAGGAGTGGTCACCGTCGTAAACTACACCCCGAAGAATAACAGTTTATACAACACAACACTTTCCTCCGCCAGAGTTTCCTGACTTGCACGCGCTGGCAAGTCCCCGAATGACGTACAGTCAGTAATTGGTCTGTCTTGGCCAGTCCTCCGTCAACTGTCTCACCACCAGTTACCTCCCGTCATTGTCAGACCACCAGTTGTCTCCCGTGGCTGCGAGTCTGTGCTGACCAATGAAGATAATGGTCAGTTTGTGTGAACCTTGCTATTCACCACCTCGTTGTTTTCGGAAGGGGGAGAGAGAGAGAGAGATAGAACAAGAACAAATAATAATAATAATCTCCAGGCCTCCGGCCCCTAGAAAAAGGTCAAAAGTACACAACGTGGTGAATCGTAGCGACAACAAATGTAAAATGCACACTAACTTAAACCTGTAAGACAAAAGTGCTTCTTGTACATAGTAAATTAATCATGAATCTATCCATTGCTGTCTGCGGATTCTTGGCGTATCTTCAGGCCATTAAATATATATACACACAGAGTTTACGAATACTATAAACAGAGCCATTCTTCAGCAAGTAAACATAGATTGACCTTCAGAGAGATAGAGAGAGAAGAGGAGACGAAGAACTCCTAATGGTTGAATTGCAAAAACCTCTAGCCTATTCTATTAGGAGAGGGGTGTGTATTACACGGTAATCTTGCACAAAACGTCACGCCTTCTGTTCGCTTCATGTCGTCAGCACAGGGGCGAAAGCTTTATACACAAAAGCTGCTAATATTCGATAGAGAGTATCAGTATCAGTATCGGTATCAGTAGCTCAAGGAGGCGTCACTGCGTTCGGACAAATCCAGATACGCTACACCACATCTGCCAAGCAGATGCCTGAACAGCAGCATAACCCAACGCGCTTAGTCAGGCTTTGAGAAAATAATAATAAATAAATAAATAGATAAATAAAATAAATAAATTTAAAAAAATAATAATAAAATAAAATAAATCAAAATTATAATTTAAAAAAAAAACAACAACAACAAACAAACAAACATTTTTTTAAATAATAATAATCAAAAAATAAAATAAAATGAAATAAATTAAATTAAAAAGAAATAAGAAAATAAATAATAGATAAATACATAAAAAATGAACTACTACTACTACTAATAATAATATTTATAAGGCGCAAAAACTTGATGAAGTCAACTATAAGTGTAAAAAAATAAAAATAAAAATAAATAAATAAATAACTAAATAGATTAAAATGAATAAATAAATAAATGAATAAGACAACAATGATGATAAATAAGCAAATAAATGTAAAACATGCAGACACACATTCACACATACACACACATATGCATAACAGATATGCACCAAACATGCAGTTTCACAGATATGAAAGCACAATCAAATACACATAAACCTACATGAACCCCAACACACAAACACACACACACGCACGCAGGCACGCACACACATTACCCTGCACCCCTCTACCCCGCTCCCCCTCTTCCACACACTCATTTCTAGGCTACGTATCGAAGCTTCCACGGTACTCAAACACACACACACACACACACACACACACACACACACACACACACACACACACACACACACACACACACACACACACACAGAAGCACACTTACTTGTACAAGCACACACACATATGCCCATATCCCCCCCCCCCAACCCCCCCCCCCACACACACACACACACATATATATATATGCACACCCGCACGTTCCAATATTCCGTTGCTTCCACAGTGTAAATATGCATACACATACATCCCCCACCGCCCTCCGCCCCCTCTCCCTCCACACACACACACACACACACACACACACACACACACACACACACACACACACGCACGCACGTGCACAGAACTCTCCTGACACTTGTGTACACTTACACCCTCGCGCACACACACACGCACACAAACACACAGACACACATAGACACACAAACATACACATACACACACGCACAGAGGCTGCCACTGATTGGCCGCAAGAGGGGTGGGAAAAGATCTATGATGCCAAGAACGTGGCGTCTAGTTTGTTGCTCAGTCTATTGTGTTTGGAAAAGCCCACAGAGACTCTGTTCCGTTTTGAAGAAATTTGCGCAATGTTGGTTTGGAAATGATGCCGATATTTGTTTGATTTGCAAAGCATCGTGCTCTACCTTTCATGCTAGACTTACGGCCGCTCACTCTCTCTACCTTTATTTCTTTGAGGCGATCGATGGTGTGATGGCCGTGTACCTGTTCTTTTCGATATTCTTTGACTTTTCTGAGGATTTCCGATTTTCCTAGATGTAGGCCGCTCGTTGTTGTTGCGTTACCGGCAAGTCTGTCAGCTCGCTCATTTCCCTTAACACCTGCATGTCCCGGGCAGTATGACCATGTGAGATTTTTTTAATCTGAAAGTTGCGCATTGCCTTATGCCACTCTGGGCTTCCCATTCCATTTTCAATTTTCTGTATGAGGTTCATTGAATCGGTTAGAATCATGGCATGTTCGTTTCCGGGCATATGGATAGACGATAGCCACTGGAGGACATGTGTCACAGCTTCAGCTTCCATCGTTAGGCTAGAGGTTGTGACTTTCTAGGCTGCATTCTATTCCCTAATTGTTTTTTTTTCCATTTTGTTTCGCAGTGAATCCCCAACCAGATTGGTCTTTGGTGACTGAGCCATCTGTGTATATGATGATGTCCTCTTCTTTACTGTTTTCTTCCATGAATAGCTTCATTTCCGCATCAGTTTTATCCTCTGGCCATTCCCGACAATGTCTTCCTAGAGTGGGTGAAATGGCTGTGTTGAATAGATGGTTGAGGTTTTCGGTGTTTTTCTCCCATTCTTTTGTTTCTTTCAGGTCTTGTAGTCGGTATACTAGCTGGTTTGTGTCTTCTGCTTGCCCCATCCATGATATTCCTCGTTCTAGACGGCTGCCTTTTGGTTCTTTGACTGCGTCATGCAATGGGTGATAGAGAGAAAGAGAGAGAGAGAGAGAAGAGAGAGAGTAGATATGTTCAGAGAATAGGGAGAGAGAGAGGCGGGGGGGGGGGGGAGAGATATAAGGAAAAGGGGTGGAGAGAGAAGAAAGAAGAGCGACAGACAGGCAAGCAGGTAGAGAGACAGAGACATAGAGAGAGAGAGGCAGGCAGGCAGACAGTCAGGAGAGAGACAGACAGACAGACAGACAGGCAGGCAGGCAGACAGACAGGCAAGCAGACAGACAGACAGACAGACGGACAGAAAAACGAAACAAAACGAAACAAAGACACTGACAGTCGGGGAAAGACTTCCAACACGCACCCCTACAGCCTGTACAAACCAAACACAGTGAAAAAGATGCCAGAGAAAGCACAGCCACAAAGACAGGGTGCGGGGGAGGGTGATACTTGGGGGGGGGGGGGGGCAGCAGCAGAGGAGGGCTTAGCAGTAGTAGTAGTATCAGTAATAGTAGTAGCACAAGTAGTAGTGGTAATAGTAGTAGTAGTACACTCAAGCCTTGGCACGAACTTCTTCATCCCTATACTGACGTATCGCATCTTCTTGTCTGAAAGTCAAGGTCTCCTGAGACTGCAGTTCCCAACGCCACCCCCACCCCCTGACCCCCACCGCCCCAACCACCCCGCCCCCCCCCCCCTGCCCCCCAAATCCCCAAACCCCTAACTCCTTCCCCCCCCCCCCCCCCCAACCCCACGGCCCCCAAGCCGCTCCTTCGCGTTTGTCAGCACGTGCATCTCGTTTTCACAGTGTGCAGACCAGCTTCACCGTCATGGGACTGGGTCTGCTTTTCTGCTTCTGTCGCCACTGTATGTGTGTGTGTGTGTGTGTGTGTGTGTGTGTGCGTGTGCGTGTGTGTGTGTGTGTGTGTGTGTGTGTGTGTGTGTGTGTGTCTGTGTCTGTGTTTGCGCCTGTGTGTGTGTGTGTGCGTTGATGGATCCCAGTCAATGTGCTCGTATGATGTATAATCGTAACCAGTCAATGTCCAGTGCACACTTTCTGAGGGGTTCAGTTTACTTCAGTTCAATTTCTCAAAGAGGCGCCACTGCGTTCGTTCCAGTCCGTATTCGCCGCTACATTACATGCACAAATGAAATGCCTGATTAGCAGCGTAACCCAGCGTGCTTAGGTAGACCTTGGGCATTAATAATAATAAAAACTGCATGCAGGCGAGAGTACAGGAAAATACTGTCATGTCGGATCCGTTTCCTGTGGTAAATGGAGTGAAGCAGGGATGCGTCCTGGCACCCACACTGTTCTCCATTCTCTTCTCTGCCATGCTGATTGACGCCTTCCAAGACTGTGACCGGGACATCTACATTCAGTTTGGCACAGATGGCAAACTTTTCAACTTGCGGCGACTCCATGCCAGGTCCAGGGTGTTTGAGGCAGTGTTGAGAGAGTTCCTCTTCGCTGATGACTGCGCGCTTGCTGCACACACCCATGAGGACATGCAGTTCATTATGGACAGGTTCTCAGCCTCCTGCAAGCGCTTTGGACTGACCATCAGCCTCAGAAAGACCGAGTCCATGTACCAACCAGCTAGCTCACAGAACGCCTGTGCCTCCCCCCCACCGCAATCAAGATCAATGACACAGAGATCAAGTCAGTCGACAAGTTTTGCTACCTGGGCAGCACCCTATGCAGCAACGGAGCCCTTGATGCAGAAGTGACACTGCACATCTCCAAGGTCAGCTCCGCCTTTGGCAGACTCAACAACAGGCTGTGGAACAACAAAGGCATCAGGCCCAGCACCAAAATCAAAACCTACAGAGCCGTTGTGCTGTCCACCTTGTTGTACTGCTGTGAAACATGGACGACGTATCGCCGTCACATTCAACAACTTGAGTAGTTTCACCAGAGATGCCTACGAAAGATCTTCGGAATAAAGTGGCAAGACAGGGTCTCCAACCTCCAGGTCCTAGAGAGGAGCGGCCTGCTCGGGATCGAAAGCCTGCTGATCCAGTGCCAGCTATGCTGGACAGGACACGTTGTCCGCATGACAGACAGCAGGATCCCGAAGATCCTTCTGTATGGCCAGCTGAAGGAAGGCCACCGTGAACTTGGTAGACCCTACAAGCGCTTCAAGGACACCTTGAAGACAAACCTCAAAGCCTGTGACATAGAAATCGCTTCCTGGGAAACTGATGCCCTTGACCGCTCTCGCTGGAGGATGCTGTGCTCTGGTGGCATAAAGACGTTTGAAAACAAGAGAACGCTGGGCATTGAGGAGAAGCGTGAGCGAAGGAAGCAGGGCTCGACTTCTGGAGACGTTTTCCCTTGCAACACCTGTGGGAAGTGCAGTGCATCCAGAATCGACCTCGTTTCCCATATGAGGACGCACACCGACAGATAAGCCTGCCTGCCTACTCATCCGTCGGACCGACGGGAGACTCCATCAATGATGATGATGATGATGATGATGATGATATAATGATACTACTACTACTAATAATAATTAATTCAATGAATAAGTAAATGAATGAATAAATAAATAAACAAATAAATTAAATAAGTAAATGAATACATAAATAAATACATAAATAAATAAATATTTTCATACACGTGCATATTTACTTATCTATTTGCTCATTTATTCATTTATCTCTTCTTCTTCTTCTTCTTCTTCTTCTTCTTCTTCTTCTTCTTCTTCTTCTTCTTCTTCTTCTTCTTCTTCTTCTTCTTCTATTTATTTATTTATTGATTTATCTTTCCAGTAAAATCAATGACTTTCTTCACAGGAATCGTAGTCCTCTGGTCTTAAAGGTTCCTTGATGTTAAAACCTTTAAGTTAGGTCTTCTTTAGTATTGTTCCACTTCGTCGATTTTGTCATCTGAGGTCGTCTTCAAGTTCTCGAGACGTGATTCTAACGATCCGATGACAGCCATTTCTTCAGTGTTTTTATCATAACAAGATTGCCTACCGTCTCCTGCATCTCTTCCGCCTTTGTTTTCTCTCAGCTTCATCTACATCACTGCCAAGAATGATTTCCTACCTCCTTCCTTTCTGATTTCCTACCGCCTTCCTTTCTGATTTCCTACCTCCTTCCTTTCTGATTTCCTACCGCCTTCCTTTCTGATTTCCTACCGCCTTCCTTTCTGATTTTTAACCTTTCTTTTTCTGATTTCTTGCCTTCTTCCTTTCTGATTTCTTACCTCCTTCCTATCTGATTTCTTCCTTCCATTCTGATTCCCTACTTCCTCCCTTTCTGATTTTTTTTTTATCCCTTTTCTGATTTCTTACCTCTTTCCTTTTTGATTTTTTACCTCTTTTCTGATTTCCTTCATCCTTCCTTTCTGATTTCCTACCCCCTTCCTTTCTGATTTTTTTACCTCCTTTCTGATTTCTTACCTCCTTCCTTTCTGATTTTTTATCTCCTTTCTGATTTCTTACCTCCTTCCTTTCTGATTTCCTACCCCCCTCCTTTCTGATTTCTTATCTCCTTCCTTTCTGATTTCTTACCTCCTTCCTTTCTGATTACGTACCTCCTTCTTTTGTTCCCTCGATGCTTTCTGTCTTTCATTCTTTCTTTCATCCATTAAGCTTCTCTCTCTGTCTTCCTCTCTTCTGTTTTCATCTCCGTACATCCCTACCCCCCTCTTCTATTTCTCTCTCTCTCTCCTCTGTCTCTCCCTCTCTCCCTCTCTCTCCTCTCTCTCCTCTCTCTCTCTCTCTCTCTCTCTCTCTCTCTTCTCTCTCTCGCTCATTGGCTTGTTCCACCATTTTTTTTTCTTTCCATAATTGGCAGACTCAACCAAGAAAGAAAAGTAAAAAAAAAAAAAAAGCACTGGCTGTAGAGGATCCCCCGTTGACGAATGGCCCGCTCTATTAGAGAGGACAGAAAGTAAGGACAGTCAATGCATGGCCTCCCCTTCCACTTCCTCGCATCCCCTGAAACCAATTATTAACGGGTGGTGGTGGTGCGCTTTCTTGTTGTTATTTGTAAATGTTGGGGGTTTTGTTGTTGTTGGTGGGGGTTGGTGGAGGAGGAGTGGGGGCGTGGGGGGCGGGGGGGGGGGGGGGGGCGGGGAGTGAGGATGCAGCATTCCTATTCTCTGATGGGGGAAACCCTTGCCACTGACCTGTAGTTGCTACCCCACTCGGCTGCCTGTAAGGGAGTTCTGTCGTTTGAGGAGAGGAGTCTTCACATCCTCGACCGGAAGCGTCAATCTTGCATGAAGAGGAGACGAGACCTTTTGTACATCATTCGCAAGCTCATTATTGCCAGCCCACAGTGCCGCGCGCTGCATGCATTTGCGGATCTGCATTTTTGGGGCTGCGTTCTCAATCTCCGCAGTCACTGAAGTCTTCATTGTTCTGTGATGGACATCCATGATGCGTTGATATTGTTGTTGTTGTTGTTGTTGTTGTTGTCGTTGTTGCTGATATTGTTTTTGTTTTTGTTTTTTGTTGTTGTTTTATTATTATTTTTTTTGTTTGTTTTGTTTTGTTTTTCAGTTAAAACTTCCAGTGGTTCCTTTTCTCGACACTAAAAAAAAGTTTTTATTGGAAAAGCATCATTCTCTTCCCATTGTGTAGCATTTTTCTTCTTTTAGTTTCCATCTCTTTTTTTCTTTTACTTTCTTTTTTTTTCTTCCCTTCCATCCTTTTTTTTTAAATTTTTGTCTTCGTTCGCTCCTCCCTTCTTGTTTCCTACCTTGCTTTCTTTCTTCATCACCTTTTTTTAAAAATATATTTTCTGTCTCTCTTCTCACTCTCTAATTCTGTACGTCTGTTGGGTTGCTTGGTTACCTGAGTGTGTCTCTCTGTTTTGTCTGTTTGTGTGTCAGTCCCAGTGTCTGTCTGGCAAGAATATTTACCGAGATATGTCTTCGTTTCTTGTTTCAGTGATTTTTTTTCCACACCCTTGTTTGTTAGTTTGTCCGTCTTTTTCTGGATAAATCCATGTCTGACACCTTGTTTCTCCGCCTAGTTGTTTGTCTGTCTGCCTGTCTGTCTATCTGTCTGTCTGTCTGTGGCCGCTGATGTCTGTGTCCGTGTATGTTAGCTTCACACTGAGTATTCTATTGAGCAGCACTGATCTGTTGTTCCTGGAATGTCACATCTTTGTTAGGTTCATTCCAGACTTAAGACAGCCGCGTCTAGACCCAGCATTAGAGAGAGAGAGAGAGCGAGCCAGACAAGACAAAATTCTTTATTTTCGACGCTAATAGATAACCACTGGTGTGGTTTTCTTCATCCAATGCCCGTCCTAAACAGGATCTACACTTCACAGAGAGAAAGGGAGGGAAAGAGGGAGACAGACAGACAGACGAAAACACAGGCGAAGAAGAAGAGACATACAGAGAAAGAGAGAGGGTAATGTAGACATGTTGCAGCAGTTGTAATGAGATTACGGAATCCTACCCTTCTATGTCACGCAACCATTGAAAAGTTTATGTGTTTTTTCCCCCATTTTTTCTTCTTTTTTTCTCTCTTTCTTTCTTGTGTGTGTGTGTGTGTGTGTGTGTGTGTGTGTGTCTGTGTATGTGTGTGTGTGTGTGTGTGTGTGTGTGTGTGTGTGTGTGTGTGTGTGTGTGTGTGTGTGTGTGTTGTGGTGTTCAGTTGATTTTGTGCGTGTCTGTGTGTTGTGTGTTTCTTCTTTTTTATTGAGAGTATTGCCAAGAGTATACATGTGTGGGGCGGGGGAGGGGGGGGGGCAGTGTGGAGAGGGGGTGGAGAGAGAGAGAGAGGGAGATAACGATAACGATGTTTTATTCAGAGAGAGAGAGAGAGAGAGTGGAGAGAGAGAGGAGAGAAAATGTGGGCGTGACATCGAGCCAGACAATCTCTTTCAGACTCTTGTCCCTAATACCTGTCTCTGGCTTTTACCCTTTTGACGGCTGTCACCCACGTCTGTTCGTTAGGGACCCCCGGCTGTCTGTCTTCTGATGGTGATAAAAACGGGAGAACTGCCACGGGACTAAATGTTGGTCATCATTCTTCATTTGGACTGCTTCTAACCACTGGTACAGGATCACTCCTACTCAGCAACATCAGTGACACCACGAAAAAGTGGTAACTGCGAGTTGATTGTCTTGTTTCACCAAAGTTCAGCATTTATGGGGTTTTGATTAGGGAGAAAGCATTCCTTCAATTATATTGAACGAGTGGGTGTGGAAGTAGTAGTAGTGGCAGCAGCAACAGCAGTGATAGCAGTAGAAGTAATAGTGGCAGTAGCAGTAGCAGCAACAACAGCTGTAGTAGTAGTAGTAGTAGAAGTAGCAGCAGCAGCAGCAGTGATAGCAGTAGTAGTAGCAGCAGTAGCAGCAACAACAGCTGTAGTAGTAGCAGTAGCAGCAGCAGCAGCAGTAATGCCCCTTCCTATCTCTGTGGCTGCCTTCACTTCTACACTCCATCTCGCTCTCTACGATCGCCTTCGTATCCACTCTGTTCACGCATACCCAGATTCAAACACTCCACTGTCGGCCTCCGTTCTCTCTCTGTCTCTGGACCTTGCATTTTGGAATGAACTTCCTCTTTCGCTTCGTCAGGTCTCCGCGCTCAGCTCTTTCAAGGTTGGTTAAAACCCACCTCTTCCTCCCCTGCCTCTTCCTTGTCTTCAGTTTCTTCAGTTTTAGAGTTGTGCATGCGATGAATGACTGGTGTGAAAGCGCTTTGATTTGTCTGTGCACAAGATTCAGCACTATATCAATATTATCATTATTATTATTATCAGTGGTAGCAGCAGTAGCGGCAACAGTAGTAGTAGTAGCAGCAGCAGCAGGAGCAGCGGCAGCAGCAGCAGCAGCAATAGCAGCAGTAGCAGCAACATCAGTAGTAGTAGTCGTAGCAGCAGCAGTAGCAGTAGTAGTAGCAGTGGTGTCGGTGGTGGCGGTGGTGGTAAACCACTATGTAGAATATCAGAAAGAGAGCATCTGCAGCAGTCGCAGCTGTGACGATAGAGTCGTGGCAGAAGCTGCAGAAAAAGCAGCGATTGACGTGTCAATAGTTGAATCACCACCTTCCTGTAGCCTATAGTAGGAATACTGCCTTCAAAATTATATTCTGTAGTGGGGACACTGCCTTCCTGTATCCTATTGTGAGAACACTGCCCTCGTAGAGCCTATAGCGGGGGCACTACCTTCCTATATCCTTTAGTGGGAACACTGCCTCCCTATATCCTATAGCGGGAACACTGCTTCCCCATAGCCTATAGTGGGAACACTGCCTCCCTATATCCTATAGTGGGAACACTGCCTCCCTATATCCTATAGTGGGAACACTGCCTCCCTATATCCTATAGTGGGAACACTGCCTCCCTATATCTTATATCCTATAGTGGGAACACTGCCTCCCTGTATCCTATAGTGGGAACACTGCCTCCCTATATCCTATATCCTATAGTGGGAACACTGCCTCCCTATATCCTATAGTGGGAACACTGCCTCCCTATATCCTATGTCCTATAGTGGGAACACTGCCTCCCTATATCCTATATCCTATAGTGGGAACACTGCCTCCCTCTATCCTATATCCTATAGTGGGAACACTGCCTCCCTGTATCATACAGTGGGAACATTGCCTCCCTATATCCTATACCGGGAAAACTGTCTCCCTATATCCTGTAGTGGGAACACTGCCCTCCTATAGCCTATTGTGGGAAAACTGTCTCTCTATATCCTGTCTCGCTATATTATATAGTGGGAACACTGACCTACTATATCGTATATTGGGAACACTGTCCTACTATATCCTGTAGTGGGAACACTGCCCTCCTACAGCCTGTAGTGGGAAAACTGTCTACCTATATCTTATTGTGAAAAAAGAAAACTGCCCTCCTATAGCCTGTCGTAGGAAAACTACCTTCCATTATCATAATTGTAATGGGAACACTGCCCTCCAATAGTCCTAATTTTTTTGTTGTTGTTCTGTTCTGTTTTTTTCCCCACCCACAACAGTACTGCAATGTACACAAAGTCAGACAGTTTGCCCTCATTCGTTCGTTCTTTTTGTTTTTGTTCTTTCTTTGTTTTTGGGGGGTTGTTTTTTTCTGTGACGGACGTCCCTCCTCGTTACACGGGGCTGACGGAGGCGGACGACGACAGACGAACCCGCGGGCGGACACGTCAATTTGCCACAGCCAGACAGCGCACCGTACATCCAGTGTTCCTGGAAAGCTGCAGAGAAGGGTTCCACGTGCTGGCTTCTTCAGGCCGACACTGACATGGTGTGGCAAGGGGGAATGGATGAAGGCAGATCGTAGTGATTCAGGGGGTAGGGGGTGGGGGTGGGGCTGGGGTGTGTGTGGGTGTGTGGGGCGGTGGGGTAAGTCAGATCCACTTTGGAAAATGGCCGTCTGTCTATTCCTGACAACTGCCCCTGGTTTTCGGCTGGTGTTGTTTGTTTTTGTTTCTTTTGTTTGATTTGTTTGGGGGGGTTGGGTTTTTTGTTTTTTGTTTTGTTTTTTCAGGAACTGAGCAAGTCACTGGGGCAAAAGTTCAGTTTGGGCCCCTTAATTTCTGAAGGTTTCTCTGAGGAGTTTTTGTTGGAGAAAGGTCACCCGCCCGCATGAGAGGGGTACAGACGTATAAATGTGTTGACTGATTGTCTGTCTGACAATCTGTCTGTCTATGTAACCATGTTTCAGCGTATCGATACATCTATGTATCTATCTATGTATCTATCCATCTGTTTATCTATCTATCTCGGTATCTATCTCTCGTTCTCTGTCTGTCCTCTGCGTGTGTGTGTGTGTGTGTGTGTGTGTGTGTGTGTGTGCTTATCTCTCTATTTTTCTCTATTTCTCTTTGTCTATCTTTCTGTTTGTGTATCTGCCCCCCTTCCCCCCTTCACCCTACTCTCTCTCTGTCTCTCTTTTTTTTTCTCTCTCTGATCCTTGCTACAATTTTTTCTTGTAGGTTTCTGTAACCCACTGCATAGAAGTGAAGAATATAACTTCATGCGTGTGATTTTCTGACAGACAAGTTAGGCTATTGTTCAGTTTTGTTACTCTTGACAAGTGCATGCACTTCTTACATTGGCAAGCTTCCTTGCATTGTCAGATAAAAAAAACAAAAAAAACAACAACAAAAACATTATACTTAAGCTTTTATTTACGTAGGCAATCATATCAGTTTCATCAAAAAAGGAGAAAATTATCATAGTATAGAATTTCGATAAAACTCCTCAGAAATTGTTCTCAGCAAAAAAAAGAGCAACGAGTTTTAAAAATTGGCAGAAAGAAAAGAAGATATCGAGTGTATGATCATTCATAATGATAAAATAGAATTCAAGGGAGATTATATATTGGCTATTGATGACAACTGTTCTTGTCTCCCATCTTTTTTTTTCCATTCCAAAGGCATCAGACACAGTTAATTATGCTGAACTGCAGCTCTCTACCCGCTGGGGGATCCCTATTCTCTCTGCTCCAGAGGATGTGCAATTTTCTGAGAAAGCAATTTATTTGTTAATCTTGTTATCGGCAGCCCCATTTCATTTGCTGTAGAAATACGAATGTGTTTTGACGTGAATATATGGACAGACATGCAGGAAAACGAAAGACAGATCGACAGGTGGGTGGATGGATGGATGCGTTGATGGATGAATGGGTGGAAGGATGGACAGACCAACAGACAGACAGACAGACAGACAAACAGATAGAGAGATAGATAGATAGATAGATAGATAGATAGATAGATAGACAGACAGAATTGTTTTATTAAAGGAATGAACGATTTTTATTTCTGAGGGTAATAGAATAACCAACAATGCTTTTTTTCATCCAGCCCTCAAAAGAGAAAAAATGGAGAGGGGGGTGTGGGGGTGATATGTAAACATATAAATTACAAATAGCATCACATAAAATCAAACGAGAAAGGGAAAGAAATCATATCATTACATTCATAATAAATCATGGAAAGGACTACATGAAAATTATGCACACAAGCGCAAACATACTCTTTAGAATAACATATACACGTGGAGAAAATGTAGAGAAAAGGCAGACAGACAGACAGACAGAGACACAAAGAGAGGGAGGGAGAGAGACGTCTTTGAGAACAGTACCTTCACATGACATTACTTGATTCACATACAGAAATAGCAATGTTTTCTACCAGCTACTTAATTTCTGTATAAAATTAGCAAAGTTTTCCATCAGATAGTCATGATACTTTTTTTTTTTTTTTTTTTTTTTTTTTGAAGACATTGATACTTGTATGAACATTGAAATTAGAAATTAGGTACGATTTTGTTCCAGTGACATCCACCAGAGTTAGTGAGACTGGATTTAACCGAATCAACTCTAGGCAGTAGTACCATGATCTTATTGATGTCGTGGATCGTGCTTGTAAAGGATCGTTGTTTTAGACATTGAGGAGCAAATCCAGACACTATATTGAACATAAAAAGTGCCTTACTATGAGTGAGTTTCCATTTGAATGGCAGTTTACACAAGTTTTTGTAGTCAGAGACAGTTAATGAAGAAGATTTTAGAAGTATGATCTTTGCAGTTCTTCTGTGCAAACACATAATTTGTTTGAGAATATTTTTACTGACAGAATTCCATATTATTTTATGTATAATTTATATGTGGT
>NC_134895.1:39806315-39823815 GCF_041734735.1 Babylonia areolata | reverse complement strand
TTTGTCTGTCAAGTACTGCTGTCTGTCTGTCTGTCTGTCAAGTACTGCTGTCTGTCTGTCTGTCAAGTACTGCTGTCTGTCTGTCAAGTACTGCTGTCTGTCTGTCTGTCTGTCAAGTGCTGCTGTCTGTTTGTCAAGTACTGTTGTCTGTCTGTCTGTCAAGTACTGCTGTCTGTCTGTCTGTCAAGTACTGCTGTCTGTTTGTCAAGTACTGCTGTCTGTCTGTCAAGCACTGCTGTCTGTCTGTCTGTCAAGTACTGCTGTCTGTTTGTCAAGTACTGCTGTCTGTCTGTCAAGCACTGCTGTCTGTTTGTCTGTCAAGTACTGCTGTCTGTCTGTCAAGCACTGCTGTCTGTCTGTCAAGTACTGCTGTCTGTCTGTTTGTCAAGTACTGCTGTCTGTCTGTCAAGTACTGCTGTCTGTCTGTCTGTCTGTCAAGTACTGCTGTCTGTTTGTCAAGTACTGCTGTCTGTCTGTCTGTTTGTCAAGTACTGCTGTCTGTCTGTCTGTCAAGTACTGCTGTCTGTCTGTCTGTCTGTCTGTCCAGTACTACTGTCTGTCTGTCCAGTACTTCTGTCTGTCTGTCCTGTCGTACTGCTGTCCAATTGTACTGCTGTCTGTCTAGTATTACTGTCTGTTTGTCAAGTACTGCTGTCTGTCTGTTTGTCAAGTACTGCTGTCTGTCTGTCTGCCAAGTACTGCTGTCTGTCTGTCCAGTACTGCTGTCTGTCTGTCCAGTACTGCTGTTTGTCAAGTACTGCTGTCTGTCTGTTTGTCAAGTACTGCTGTCTGTCTGTCCAGTACTGCTGTCTGTCTGTCCAGTACTGCTGTCTGTCTGTCCAGTACTGCTGTTTGTCTGTCCAGTACTGCTGTTTGTCTGTCTGCCAAGTACTGCTGTCTGTTTGTCAAGTACTGCTGTCTGTCTGTTTGTCAAGTACTGCTGTCTGTCTGTCTGCCAAGTACTGCTGTCTGTCTGTCCAGTACTGCTGTCTGTCTGTCCAGTACTGCTGTCTGTCTGTCCAGTACTGCTGTTTGTCTGTCCAGTACTGCTGTTTGTCTGTCTGCCAAGTACTGCTGTCTGTTTGTCAAGTACTGCTGTCTGTCTGTTTGTCAAGTACTGCTGTCTGTCTGTCTGTCTGTCCAGTACTGTTGTCTGTTTGTCCAGTACTGCTGTCTGTCTGTCCTGTCGTACTGCTGTCCAATTGTACTGCTGTCTGTCTAGTATTACTGTCTGTTTGTCAAGTACTGCTGTCTGTCTGTTTGTCAAGTACTGCTGTCTGTCTGTCTGCCAAGTACTGCTGTCTGTCTGTCCAGTACTGCTGTCTGTCTGTCCAGTACTGCTGTCTGTCTGTCTGTCAAGTACTGCTGTCTGTCTGTCCAGTACTGCTGTCTGTCTGTCTGTCCAGTACTGCTGTCTGTCTGTCCAGTACTTCTGTCTGTCTGTCTGTCCAGTACTGCTGTCTGTCTGTCCAGTACTGCTGTCTGTCTGTCCAGTGCTGCTGTCTGTCTGTCCAGTACTGCTGTCTGTCTGTCTGTCAAGTACTGCTGTCTGTCTGTCCAGTACTGCTGTCTGTCTGTCTGTCCAGTACTGCTGTCTGTCTGTCTGTCAAACACTGCTGTCTGTTTGTCTGTCAAGTACTGCTGTTTGTCTGTCTGTCCAGTACTGCTGTCTGTCTGTCTGCCAAGTACTGCTGTTTGTCTGTCAAGTACTGCTGTCTGTCTGTCTGCCAAGTACTGCTGTCTGTCTGTCCAGTACTGCTGTTTGTCTGTCAAGTACTGCTGTCTGTCTGTCTGCCAAGTACTGCTGTCTGTCTGTCCAGTGCTGCTGTCTGTTTGTCAAGTACTGCTGTCTGTCTGTCTGCCAAGTACTGCTGTCTGTCTGTCAAGTACTGCTGTCTGTCTGTCCAGTACTGCTGTCTGTCTGTCAAGTACTGCTGTCTGTCTGTCCAGTACTGCTGTCTGTCTGTCAAGTACTGCTGTCTGTCTGTCAAGTACTACTGTCTGTCTGTCCAGTACTGCTGTCTGTCTGTCAAGTACTGCTGTCTGTCTGTCAAGTACTGCTGTCTGTCTGTCCAGTACTGCTGTCTGTCTGTCCAGTACTGCTGTCTGTCTGTCTGTCAAGTACTGCTGTCTGTCTGTCCAGTACTGCTGTCTGTCTGTCAAGTACTGCTGTCTGTCTGTCTGCCAAGTACTGCTGTCTGTCTGTCCAGTACTGCTGTCTGTCTGTCTGTCCAGTACTGCTGTCTGTCTGTCCAGTACTGCTGTCTGTCTGTCAAGTACTGCTGTCTGTCTGTCTGCCAAGTACTGCTGTCTGTCTGTCCAGTACTGCTGTCTGTCTGTCTGTCCAGTACTGCTGTCTGTCCATCTGTCAAACACTGCTGTCTGTTTGTCTGTCAAGTACTGCTGTCTGTTTGTCAAGTACTGCTGTCTGTCTGTCCAGTACTGCTGTCTGTCTGTCTGTCCAGTACTTCTGTCTGTCTGTCTGTCCAGTACTGCTGTCTGTCTGTCTGTCCAGTACTGCTGTCTGTCTGTCAAGTACTGCTGTCTGTCTGTCTGTCCAGTACTTCTGTCTGTCTGTCTGTCAAGTACTGCTGTCTGTCTGTCTGTCAAGCACTGCTGTCTGTCTGTCTGTCCAGTACTGCTGTCTGTCTGTCTGTCCAGTACTGCTGTCTGTCTGTCTGTCTGTCTGTCTGTCTGTCTGCCAAGTACTGCTGTCTGTCTGTCAAGTACTGCTGTCTGTCTGTCCAGTACTGCTGTCTGTTTGTCAAGTACTGCTGTCTGTCTGTCTGTCCAGTACTGCTGTCTGTCTGTCTGTCAAGTACTGCTGTCTGTCTGTCAAGTACTGCTGTCTGTCTGTCCAGTACTGCTGTCTGTCTGTCCAGTACTGCTGTCTGTCTGTCTGTGTGTCAAGTACTGCTGTCTGTCTGTCCAGTACTGCTGTCTGTCTGTCTGTCTGTCCAGTACTGCTGTCTGTCTTGTCCAGTAAGCTGTCTGTCTGTCAGCTACTGCTGTCTGTCTGTCAGTACTGCTGTCTGTCTGTCCAGTACTGCTGTCTGTCTGTCCAGTACTGCTGTCTGTCTGTCCAATTACTGCTGTCTGTCCAGTACTGCTGTCTGTCTGTCCAGTACTGCTGTCTGTCTGTCCAGTACTGCTGTCTGTCTGTCTGTCCAGTACTGCTGTCTGTCTGTCTGTCTGTCCAGTACTGCTGTCTGTCAAGCACTGCTGTCTGTTTGTCCAGTCGTACTGCTGTCTTTGTGCGTGCGTGTGTGTGTGTGTGTGTGTGTGTGTGTGTGTGTGTGTGTGTGTGTGTGTGTGTGTGTGTGTGTGTGTGTGTTTACAAATGTGTGTCACTGTCTGTACTTGAGTACGCGCATGTGTGTATGTTCTCTCTCTCTCTCTCTCTCTCTCTCTCTCTCTCTCTTTTCTTCTTCTTCTTCTTCTTCTTCTTCTTCTTCTTCTTCTTCTTCTTCCTCTTCTTCTTCTTCTGTGTGTGTGTGTGTGTGTGGTGTGTGTGTGTGTGTGTGTGTGTGTGTGTGTGTGTGTGTGTGTGAGGGGGAGGTGGGCGTGCAGGGAGGAGGTGAGGTAGAGGATGAGGTATGTGAGTGTATGCATGCCTACACTGTGGGAGCAACAGGATATTGGAATGTATATATCTTTGTATATATGTGTATGGAGTTGGGGGTGGGAGATATGGGCGTGTGTGTGTGTGCTTGTGCAAGTAAGCGTTCATCTATGTGTGTGTGTGTGTGTGCGTGTGCGTGCGTGTGTGTGTGTGTGTGTGTGTGTGTGTGTGTGTGTGTGCCGTGGAAGCTGCGTTACATAGACTAGAAATGAGTGTATGGAGGAGGGGGTAGAGGAGGTGCAGGGTAATTTGTGGTGTGTGTGTGTGTGTGTGTGTGTGTGTGTGTGTGTGTGTGTGTGTGTGTGTGTGTGTGTTGGAGCTCATGTACGTTTATATGTATTTGACTGTGCTTTCATATCTGTGAAACTGCGTTTTGGGGGCATATTTGTTATGCATGTGTGGGTGTATGTGTGAATGTGTGTCTTCATGTTTTATATTTATTTGCTTATTTATCATCATTGTTGTCTTATTTATCTAATTATTTATTTATTATTATTATTTTATCATTATTTTCATTACTACTACCTTTTTTATATCATAATTATTATTTATTTATGTAAGCTTATCTATATATGGTGTTTTTTTTTCTCAAGGCCTGACTAAGCGCGTTGGGTTACGCTGCTGGTCAGGCATCTGCTTGGCAGATGTGGTGTAGCGTATATGGATTTGTCCGAACGCAGTGACGCCTCCTTGAGCTACTGAAACTGAAACTTCTTCTTCTTCTTCTTCTTCTTCTTCTTCTTCTTCTTCTTCTTCTTCTTCTTCTTCTCTCTATCTCAGTTTGTCTCCCCCTCTCTGTCTCTGTCTATGTCTCAATGTCTCTGTCTCTCTCTCTCTCTCTCTCTCTCTCTCTCTCTCTCTTCTCTCTCTCTCTCTCTCTAACGCTGGTTTTTTTCGTCCCTTTCTTTTGATGTCTTTGAATTTGAATGAAGAGGAGGGGAGGGGGAAGGAAGGAGAGTTAGGCAGAAGTGGTGAAGGTTGGGGGGGGGGAGGTGGTATGGAGGATGGTAGCGGGGGAGTGTGGGGGGGGGGGAGGGGGCTTGGAAGGAAAGATTGATGAAACGAGCACGAGGCTTTGAACGGCTAATCGTTCCGGGGGGAAAAGAAGAAGAAGAAGAAGAAGAAAAAAATGAGAGAGATAAAAACTTGTTGCATTCTGCACTCATACTGCTGGCATTTGGCTGAGAAATAACGGCAATAGCAAGTCATTCATTTCCCCTCAGAAATAACGGCAATAGCCAGTCATTCATTTCCCCTCAGAAATAACGGCAATAATAAGTCACTCATTTCCCCTCAGAAATAACGGCAATAGCAAGTCATTCATTTCCCCTCAGAAATAACGGCAATAGTGAGTCATTCATTTCCCCTCAGAAATAACGGCATCAGCAAGTCATTCATTTCCCCTCAGAAATAACGGCAATAGTAAGTCATTCATTTCCCCTCAGAAATAACGGCAATAGCGAGTCATTCATTTCCCCTCAGAAATAACGGCAATAGCAAGTCATTCATTCCCCCTCAGAAATAACGGCAATAGCAAGTCATTCATTTCCCCTCAGAAATAACGGCAATAGCCAGTCATTCATTTCCCCTCAGAAATAACGGCAATAGTAAGTCATTCATTTCCCCTCAGAAATAACGGCAATAGCGAGTCATTCATTTCCCCTCAGAAATAACGGCAATAGCGAGTCATTCATTTCCCCCTGCAAAACTTCGACATCATTCAATTTCTTCAATTTCTTCCCCTTGATCGTCTGTTTGTTTGTGAACAAAATTAATGTCTCTCACCACCCCCTCCTTCTATTTCTCTCTACCTCTTTGTCTCTGTCTGTCCGTCTGTCTATCTGTCTGTCCTCTCTCTCTCTCTCTCTCTCTCTCTCTCTCTCTCTCTCTCTCTCTCTCTCTCTCTCCTTTCTGTTCCCTTTTTTCGTGTTTTGCACCATGTTTGTTCTGATTTGTACCAACTAGAGCTTTTACAGCTTCAGTGTTCAGTATTCAGTGTTCTCTGTCTGTCTGTCTGTCTGTCTGTCTGTCTGTCTGTCTGTCTGTCTCTCTCTCTCTCTCTCTCTCTCTCTCTCTCTCTCTCTCTCTCTTTCACACACACGCACACATCCTCCCCCAGAAGAAGAAAAAAAAAAAAAAAAAAAAGAAGAGGAAGCGGTAAAAGGGGAAGTGTGTATGTCTCTGTCTCTCTCTCTCTGTCTCTCTCTCTCTCTCTCTTCTTACTTTTTCTTCTTCTTCTTCTATCCCTGTCAAGTGCTTTCTGTGTGTGCTTTTTTTTTCTTTTTTTTTTTAATTTCTTCCTTCGTTGCATCCTTCCTTTTGTTTTGTTTTTCCTGTCCTTTCTGTCTTTCTTTCTTCTGTACCTATTTTCAGTATTGTGATTTTTCTTGTTTTTTTTTTTTTTTATTAATTTATTTATTTATTTCAGTCCTCTGTCTTCTTTTCCTTCTCTTTTTTTTCCTTATTTCGTCTGTTTCCTTTCCTTTTCTTCTTTTCTAAATCCTCATCTGTTTTGTTTGGTTTTCTTTATTTTTCTTCACTATCCTTTATTCGATTTATTTTCTATACCTTTTTTTCCGTTCCCTTTGCCTAGCTATTTTGAAATGTGGCCATGTGGCCTATAAAACTGAAACGACTTGCCTGTAAATGTGGACGTGTGGCCTGTAAATTGTGTGGCCGTTTGTAAACTGTGTGGCCATCTGTAAACAGTGCGACCTGTAGAGAAACTGTGTGTGGCCCTTAAAAACTGTTGTGGCCATATGTAAACTGTGTGGCTGCCTGTAAACTGTGTTGTGGTCGTCTGTTAACTGTGTGGCCTTCTGTAAACTCGGTGTGGCCTGTAGAGAATGTGTGGTCTGTAAACTGCTGTGGCCGTCTGTAAACTGTGTGGCTGCCTGTAAACTGTGTTGTGGTCATCTGTTAACTGTGTGGTCGTCTGTAAACTGTGTGGCCTGTAGAGTATGTGTGGTCTGTAAACTGTTGTGGCCGTCTGCAAACCGTGTGGGTTGCCTGTATAAACTGTGTTGTGGCCCTCTGTAAACTATGTGGCCTTGTGGCCTGTAAACTGTGTGGCATGTGAAATGTGTTGCCGTGTGACCTGTCTGTATGACCTGTAAACTTTCCACAAATCGTGTTGGCCGTGTGACCTGTGTAAACTTGTACTATATGACTGTACGTGAACGGGTGTGCCCATTTATGTGACTTGTGTAAACTGTATACTGCCCATAAAATGTGTGCCCGGTCGGCGTGTATACAGTGGCCGTGTGTGGCGTGTAAGCTGTGTGGCCTGTATTATAAAACGTGACTGCCTGTAAACTATGTGCCCGTTTGGCGTGTATACATACTGTGGCCGTGTGACTGTCTGTAAAGGGCATGGCTACGTGGACTGTATGCTGTGTGGTCTGTGTGGCGTGTCATTGTCAGTATACTGTGTGGCCCGAGCGGTCTCAGTCGGGCAGAGGAAATGAAGGAGAAGCGGTGTGTGTGGGCGAAGCACCATTCAGTTATGTCCCCCTGCCAATGGTCCCAGTCTGTGCCTGGTGAGGTGTTGACCCGCTGGCCGTTGAGCCAAGAGATGGATGTGCTTGAGGGTTGAGGATGGTGGGAGGTGGGGGCCCGGTGGGGTGGGGGGCGGTGCTGGGGGAAGTTAGAGTGGAGGGGAAGGAGAGGGGGTTGGGTATCGCTGGCGGTCTGTTTGATATCGCTGTGTGCCGTGCTGGAAGGAACTGAATGCTCTGTGCGGAAGGAAAAGGGGGAAGCACAATCCAACGTCACCCTGAGCAGAAAGTGTATGTATATATATATATATATATATATATATATATATATATATATATATATATATATATATGTATGTATATATATATTATGTATGTATATATATATATATATATATATATATATATATATATGTGTGTGTGTGTGTGTGTGTGTGTGTGTGTGTGTGAACTCGAAATTAAATAATGAGGCTGGGACAGTAAAGGATCAGTAAAGAATAAAGAGTGGTAACTCTCAATGTACAAGGGACACAGTTTCACTCAAGTCAGTGTTACATTGGTGGATGTGTATGCGGGCAGTTTATGCTCACACTTGCATGCATGATGAGCACGCAAACTCACAAAACACTATGCGAGCACGCAACGCACACACATGCAAAGCATAAAGGTAGACATGTTCGCACGTAAGCACACACGCATAAAAAAAAACGCGCTCACACATTCTGACATACATACATACACACATACACACACATACATACTCTCTCTCTCTCTCTCTCTCTCTCTCTCTCTCTCTCTCTCTCTCTCTCTTCTCTCTCCCTCCCTCTCTCTATCTATCTATCTCTGTCTATTTGCCTCTCTCACGAAATCACACATACGAGGTATATCGAGGTATAACTGATAAAACAATTGGACACAAGCAATCGTTCTGTTGATAAAAACTTTATATCCTACACTAACACGATAACTTCAAGAAAACCGTGCAGACTTCATTGATATCAATGATATCGATGTTGTTGTTTTTTTGTTGTTGTTTCTTTTCTTTCTCTTTCTTTTTTGGGGGGGGGGGGGGTTGTTGTTGTTGGTTTTTTTTTGTTTTTGTTTTTTTTTTTCACATTGAGAAATGTACACCACAAATTACACGAGGGGTTTAAGAGTATACTTCTTTTTCCTCACTATATACATATACGTTATCCCACAGAATATCTCCTTCCGTCAGCGATGATGAAGTTTGGTCATAACCGGCTCTGGAATCATCTTCATGGGACATTCTAACGGGCCATTGCTGAGATAACTGCCACCACTGTCGGCTAATTCAAACGCATAGCAGATAGCTTGGGAGGTCATCACCAGACATTCCCCATACACTTTGGCATCTCCGTGTGTGCATTTTCAACACAGATTATTTTTTGAAGGAAACTGTTAACATTACTATAAATAAATTAAAAAAAACACCTTTTTTTTCAATTTGTTTTATCTCTTTATTTTTCTTCTTCTTTTTCTTTTTTTTTACTTTTTTTTTTATACTGATTTCATTCTTCCGAACACAAGCATTCACGGCACCCGCGAGTGATTGAGTTTGTAAGTGTGTGTGTGTGTGTGTGTGTGTGTGTGTGTGTGTGTGTGTGTGTGTGTGTGTGTGTGTGTGTGTGTGATAAGTTATTGTAGCCGACCGAGTGGTTATTCAAGGGTACGGACAGAGACGGTACAAAAAAACTAACTAAATGATTGAATGAAAGTATTAAAGGATAGACAAGAATTCCCGCGCACAGGCCAGGAACATATAGAGGCCAGTCACAAATGGGGTTCTCTATTTTCAATAGTTATGAGAACACAAGAAAAGAAGACAAATAATGAGAGAAGAATAGAAGAAGATATCAGAAAAGAAGACATAAAAAGAGAAGATATAAGAAGAGAAGACAGTGCCTGGAATGACACAAACAAATGCCATTAGCACAACATGTCGGCACAAGTGAATAGTAAAGCACATGTATACATATTACATGGAAAGACTACCACTCGGTAATGCATATGTGTGAAGACCAAACACTGACATCAATTGACATTTCAAATACATTTAAATAGTGCAGTTAAAGTGATTGATATAGGAGAGGGCATGATAACAAAATTACAATTAACATGTATATTCTCTCTCTCTCTCTCTCTCTCGAGAGAGAGAGAGAGAGAGAGAGATTGGGACTACATAACTTTTTTTGACGGGCGCAGCACCCGAGTGGTTACAGCGTTACAGACTTTCAATCTGTGGATCCCGGGTTCGAATTCCTGGTCAAGGCGCCTGGTTGGTAAAAGGCAGGAGATTGTCCTGATCTCCCAGGTCAACAAAAAATGTGCAGACCTGTGCCCGTACCTGAACCCCCTTTGTGTGTTTCACGCATGCAGCAGAAGATGAACTACGTACATTGAAGATTCTCGTAATCCATTTCAGCGTGCGGTGGGTTATGGAAACAAGAACATACACGGCAGGCTATCCCTAAAACCCATAAAAAAAATTTTTTTTAATTAAAACAAAGAAAACAACCGGAATATGACTGCCTACATGTCGGGGATAAAAACGATTACACACGTAAAAAGAAAAGGACCAACCCACTCGATGTATACGAGCAAACGTGGGAGTCGCAGCCCACGAACAAAGAAGAACTTTTTTGTTGTTGTTGTTGTTGTTCAACTGATCTCTTTCCACCACGACTGGGCAGCCTGAGGAGCTAAATAATAATGTTTGTCGTTCTGCCCAGGTTTCAGCACCCCCGCGGGCTGTTGCTGGCACTGTAAATGAAATGATGGGAGAGGGAAGGGGTAAAAAACAACAAAAAACAACACTGAAAAAAAAAACACCAAAAACTAAACGGGTATGAAATCAAACACGAAAGATTAGATGATGGCGGAGTGAAGAGAGAGAGAGAGAGAGAGAGCGAGCGGGGAGGGGTTAGAGAGAAAGCGAGTCAGGGGTGGGGAGAGAGAGAGATAAAGAGAGATGGATGGAGATGGGAGGGAAAGGGAAAAAGAGAGGGGGCGTAGAGAGAGGATGAGACAGGGGTGGGGAGAGAGAGATAAAGAGAGATGGATGGAGATGGGGGGAGAGAAAGGGAGAAAGAGAGGGGCGTAGAGAGAGGGCGAGACAGGAAGGGAGAGAGATAAAGAGAGATGGATGGAGATGGGGGGAGAAAGGGAGAAAGAGAGGGGGATAGAGGACGAGACAGGAAGGGAGAGAGATAAAGAGAAATGGATGGAGATGGGGGGGGGGAGAAAGGGAGAAAGAGAGGGGGCGTAGAGAGAGGGTGAGACAGGGAAGGAGAGAGATAGACATAAAGTGGCAAGACAGGGTCTCCAACCTCCAGGTCCTAGAGCTGAGCGGCCTGCCCAGCATCGAAAGCCTGCTGATCCAGTGCCAGCTACGCTGGACAGGACACGTTGTCCGCATGACAGACAGCAGGATCCCGAAGATGCTTTTGTATGGCCAGCTGAAGGAAGGCTACCGTGAACTTGGAAGACCCTGCAAGAGCTTCAAGGACACCTTGAAGACAAACCTCAAAGCCTGTGACATAGACATTGCTTCCTGGGAAACTGATGCCCTAGCCGCTCTCGCTGGAGGATGCTGTGCTCTAGTGACATGCACACGTTTGAAAACAAGAGAATGCTGGCCATTAAGGAGAAGCGTGAGCGAAGGAAGCAGGGCTCAACTTCTGGAGACGTTTTCCCTTGCAACACCTGTGGGAAGTACTGCGCATCCAGAATCGGCCTCTTCTTCCATCTGAGGACACACACCGACAGATAAGCCTGCCTGCCTACTCATCCGCCGGACCGACGGGAGACTCCATCGGACAGGGATTGAGAGAGGTAGAGATGGATAGAGATTGGAGGGAGAAAAAGCGAGAAAGAGAGGGGGTGTAGAGAGAGGGCGAGATAGGGGTGGGGAGAGAGATAGAGAGAGATGGATAGAGATGAGAGAGAGAAAAAGGGAGAAAGAGAGGGGGTGTAGAGAGAGGGCGAGATAGGGGTCGGGAGAGAGATAGAGAGAGATGGATAGAGATGAGAGAGAGAAAAAGGGAGAAAGAGAGGGGGTGTAGAGAGAGGGCGAGATAGGGGTCGGGAGAGAGATAGAGAGAGATGGATAGAGATGAGAGAGAGAAAAAGGGAGAAAGAGAGGGGGTGTAGAGAGCGAGTGAGACAGGGGTGGGGAGAGAGATGGAGAGAGGTGGATAGAGATGAGAGGGAGAGAACGAGGGGAAGAAAATTCTGCCGAGTGTGGGATTCGATCCAGAACTCTCCGAGTCTCTCGTTCCTCAGCGGGCGCGTTTACCAGGAAACCACCAATCACTTGAGCCAACAAATTCAACATGTTCAGAGCGCCCGTTGGAGAATTCAGTGCTGTCTGTCTGTCTGTCAGTCAGTCTGTCAGTCTGTCTCTATCTCTGTCTCTCTGGTGAATTTTGGTTTAATTGCATCTGCACATGCGGTCATATGTGTGTGTGTGTGTGTGTGTGTGTGTGTGTGTGTGTGTGTGTGTGTGTGTGTGTGTGTGTGTGTGTGTGTGTGTGTGTTCACGTGTGTGAGTGAAGTAGTTCCGATTTTTACCAGAAACGTACGCATTTTTTGACAATCTAATCACATACACACGCGCGCGCGCGCGCTCGCACGCACACACACACACACACACACACACACACACACACACACATATATATATATATATATATATATATATACACGCACGCACACACACACACACACGCGCGCAAGCAAGCAAGCAAGCACAAATACATGCACACAGGTGTGTGCGCGCATGTGTATACACACATACACGAGCGCACACATACAGACACACACGCACGCGCGCGCACACACACACACACACACACACACACACACACACACACACACACACACACACACACACACACACACACACGTACGCACGCACTCACTGATGACGAAACCATGATGCATTCCTCCGACTGTTAAATCACTTATGTATGTCAAGTTGACACTTTCCTTAGTTCGGCAAGCTCGTTACATCGGGGGAAAAAAATAGATGAATAGAAGAATAAATAAATAAATCAAAGGTATGCACACCACTTACATCTGACGTTCAGCGGGGGGGAAATCAGATGAAAATGGGGGGTGGGTGTGTGGGGTGAGGGGAGACTCCAGTACATAATGCTCTGGTCTATTTTCACTGCAATGTGCACAAACCCGTCTACACACTCGACGTATGTAATAAAATAACCAAAATATAATGAAAAATTCTTGTTATGAACCGCTTTTTGACAAGTATTTTCTGAGTGATAGAGAAACCGAATTCATTGAAAATTTTCACACAGTAACCTTAGGGTATCACCAACAAGTTTGCGTAATATTTAAAAGTTCGGACGCAAATTATGCGAGTATTGTCAAATTCAAAACAGCATGTCAAAAAATCCAATATCAGAGCTGTGCAATTGGACCTTCATCATGTTCATGCCAGCTGCCAGGTGTTGGCATCTGTCAGTCAGTGTCTGTCTGGGTGTCAAGTCTATTGATTTTCTTTTTTTATTGTCGTCTGTATCCAAAATCAGTTCTGTCCAAAGTCTCATTATGGAAGGATCAACCATGCCTTTGAGTGAAAGTGATAAGGTTACCATTGAATACTGTTTCAGAAAAGTTGGGGTGGAAGAAGGATCGTAAAGGAATTTCCTGGCAAGGGGTGGAGTCATGTCACTGTAAATAGACTTATCGCTAAAAATTCACACTACAGGGTCAGTAGCACGCGAAATTGGCAGTGGGAGACCTCCGACTACATGTTTGGAGAATAGGGACCGTGTTGAGGAACTGATTCAATCCCAGGAGGAGAACCCAGGGACCCACAATCTTTTAGAGAAGTTGCAAGCGATTTACAAGTGAGCAAGTCTTCTGTGCAAATAATGGCGAAAGAACTGGAGCTGAAGCTCTTCAAGAGGATACGGGTATCAAAGAGGGACGAAAATGTTAGAGGGAAAAGAAAAACTCGCAGCCGTAACTAGACTGACCGCTACTCGGCCACTGATGTGAAAAGGATCATTTTCACGGACAAGAAAGACTTTTCGTTAGAGATATCTAAAAATCGCCAAAACGATCGTGTTTATGAGAAACGGAAACGAGAAATTCAGTCATCTCGCCTCTGTCATGAGACTTCTAGATTTTCAAAAAAGATAATGGTTTCAGCTGGAGTATACTGGAAAGGAAAAACAAACATTCATTTTATTGACACTGACAGAGCCAAGGTTAATAGTGAAAGCTACATTCAGTCATTGGATGACAATCTTCTCCCGGATTGTAGACGTCTTTATCCTACAAACAATTACGTGTTTCAGCAAGATGGGGCTCATTCACACACAAGTAGGGTAGCCCAGGCCCATCTGGAGGAGGCTACATCAGAATTCATCAAGAAGGATGAATGGCCTCCACAAAAGTCCTGACTGTAACCCAATTGATTATGCCATATGGGACTCTCTGAAGGACAAAGTTTACCGGGGAGTGACAGACAAATTGACCGAGCAGGCCCTAAAGGACAAGATGATTATGTCATGGGAGGAGATATCGGTGGAAGAAATACGAAAAAACGTTTCTGCTTAGAAGAAACGGCTTCATTTAGTCGTGGATGAAGATGGAGGCCACATTGAGCATAAACTGAAATAAATGAGTTTTCCTCTGATATTGGATTTTTGACATGCTGTTTTGAATGTGCCAATACTCGCATAAGTTGATATGTTAGATATTTTGCAGACTTGTTGACGATACCCTAAGGTTACAGTGTGAAATTTTTTCAATGAATTCGGTTTCTCTATCACTGAGAAAATAGTTGTCAAAAAGCGGTTCACTTGTTTTGGGACACCCGATACAATCACATGATTCAGAAGAATTTCAGACATTGCTCACATGCTTTCAGACCCTAAAGCAGTCGCCTAGCAACCCTGTAACGTTCGCTGAACGACGAGATGGGAGTATGAGGAAGATAATCATATTGATGGGCTGACTAACTGATATGTGTATGTATAATGGCGCCTGTTCTCGGTAAGAGAACAAGGAGCAAGCACTATAACAAACACGGAGTCATTTCTACAAGCTGTCTATCTGGCTAGAGCCGACCGACAGCTGCTTTTAGTTCCTCATCATTCTGTTCCTGTGTTATCTGGTCAGACTTCACACACAGACACACACACACACAGACACACACGCGCACACACACACACACACACACACACACACACACACACACACACACACACACACACACACAAACTACATACAATCACCCGGATGGACGCTCTCTTTCTTTCTTTCTCTCCGCCTCGTGGATTCAGGCACTAACAGGTCTGCACATAATTATGTTGACCTGATAGCTCGGAAAAATCTCCAGCCTTACATTTCTTCACATAATTATGTTGACCTGACAGCTCGGAAAACCTCCAGCCTTACCCACTAGCAGGTCTGCACATAATTATATTGACCTGATAGCTCGGAAAAGCCTCCAGCCTTACAGGTCTGCACATAATTATGTTGACCTGATGGCTCGGAAAAATCTCCAGCCTTACATTTCTTCACATAATTATGTTGATCTGACAGCTCGGAAAACCTCCAGCCTTACCCACTAACAGGTCTGCACATAATTATGTTGACCTGATAGCTCGGAAAAAACCTCCAGCCTTACAGGTCTGCACATAATTATGTTGACCTGATGGCTCGGAAAAAACTCCAGCCTTACCCAGTAACAGGTCTGCACATAATTATGTTGACCTGGTAGCTCGGAAAAATCTCCAGCCTTACATTTCTTCACATAATTATGTTGACCTGACAGCTCGGAAAACCTCCAGCCTTACCCACTAACAGGTCTGCACATAATTATGTTGACCTGATAGCTCGGAAAAAACCTCCAGCCTTACAGGTCTGCACATAATTATGTTGACCTGATGGCTCGGAAAAAACTCCAGCCTTACCCAGTAACAGGTCTGCACATAATTATGTTGACCTGATAGCTCGGAAAAATCTCCAGCCTTACATTTCTTCACATAATTATGTTGACCTGACAGCTCGGAAAACCTCCAGCCTTACCCAGTAACAGGTCTGCACATAATTATGTTGACCTGATAGCTCGGAAAAATCTCCAGCATTACATTTCTTCACATAATTATGTTGACCTGATAGCTCGGAAAAATCTCCAGCATTACATTTCTTCACATAATTATGTTGACCTGATAGCTCGGAAAAACCTACAGCCTTACCCACTAACAGGTCTGCACATAATCATGTTGACCTGATAGCTCGAAAAAAAACAACAAAAAAAAAAAAACAAAAAAACTCCAGCCTTACCACCTAACAGGTCACCTGATCCGGGGTATCGAACTCAGGAAACTCAGGCGGAAATCCAACGCTCTAAACCATTCGGCCACCGCACCCTCATTACGGTCCGGTTCCCAGCAGCAGCTTTTTAGTGAACTCCCAGACATGGCGGGAAAGGGGACTGAACTCTGTCAGCTGTCACCGGCAGCTGATCCAAGGGGAACAATTGTGGTGGACCCCCTCCCCCTCCCCCCCCGCACCCCCACCCCCACCCCCCTCACGTCACATCCACATCCTGCTGTCAGCCCTGGTGGCTTGTTTGGCCCGTGAATCGCTCGCATTACACACACACACACACACACACACACACACACACACACACACACACACACACACACACACACACACACACACACACACACACACACACACACACGAACGCACGTGCGCACGCACACACATACACATGCAGATACATACTCACAACTACATACAAACACCCGCATGGACGCTCTCTTTCTCCCTTTCTCACTACTGCCTCTCTCTCCATCTCTCTCTCTCTCTCTCCCTCTCTCTCTATCTCCCCCTTTCTCTCTTTCTTTCTCTCTATCCCTCTCTCTCTCTCTCCCTCCCTCTCTCTCTCCCTCTCTCTTTCTCTCCACCCCTCTCTCCCTCTCCCCTCTCTCCCCCTCTCTTTCTTTCTCTCCCTCTCTCCCTCTCCCTCTCCCCCTTCTCTCTCTCTTTCTTTCTCTCCCTCAGTCTCTCCCTCTCTCTCTCTCTCCCCCCCTCTCTCTCTCTGTGCCCCCTCTCTCTCTTTCCCTCTCTCTCCCTCTCTGTCTCTTTCTCCACCACTTCCATGCCAGACGTTGTTTTGTTGTTGTTGTTGTTTTAACCTGACAATTCTATCTGAAGAACGCACTCCCCTAAGAGAGTCTGGAAGCTTGTACAATATTTTTCGTCAACAAACTGAACGAATGCCAGTGCTTTTGCAGTGGTGTGTGCTTTTGTTTAAGTGCGTGTGGGTGGATGAGTGGGGTTGGAGGTGTGTGTGTGTGTATGTGTGTGTGTGTGTGTGTGTGTGTGTGTGTGTGTGTGTGTGTGTGTGCATCTTTGTGTCTATGTCTTTGTCTGTGTGTTTGTGTTTCTGTGTCTGTGTTTGTCTGTATCTCTGGGTGTATCGGTGCCTGTCTTATGACCTCATTTGGCATGCCAGATTACTGTTTAAGCAACGGAGCATTGGGTTAAGTGGCAATGTATACAGGTATATAAAATCTCTTTTGACAGAAAGAAGCATCATCACTGAAGCTGGGCAATCATTGTCGTCTTCAAGGTCAATTAACATGGGTATTCCGCAAGGATCTATAATTTCCCCACTTTTATTCAACATAATGTTATATGATTTGCCACAATATTTGTCTAAATCTATAAATCTCGCCCAATACGCTGATGATATGGCAGTTTGTTTGAACGTAACTTTGCGAAGGAAAACGGGCTTGCGTTATGTCAATCACATTATTAACAATTTATATCAATCAGAACTTGACAAATTAAACGTTTATATGAAAGACAATGGATTACAGTTTTCAACTGAAAACACACACTTTATGTTTGTTTGTTTTTTTAATAATGGTGCTACTCCCCAAACATTAACTTTTCATCTTGATGGAAAAGAACTCTTCTACAAATCTGAGGTCACATTCCTTGGTGTTTATTTTACTCCAAAAGCTAAATTGGAAGAAACATCCTGTCAGTGTCTTCAGTGTCGGCAGATTCATGGGGGGACTGTTGTTTGACGGACGTGGTGGCGGTCTCCACACTGGGAGGGACGCTCACTCAGTCTGGCTCCGCGACTAAGCCATTATTGTCGTTAGTAGGGGGCTTAGTAGGTGGTGTTCTAAGTACGTTGAATCAGAACAGGCACCACTGAGCACCACCGAAGTGACTCAGCAGCAGTGCAGGGTCTCCTCTGGTGTGTGGCCTCCTGGCGACCTAACATCGATGGTTCCCTGCGGACCGCCGACGCTGGAACTGTGACGGACGAACCCGGGTGTGGCCGTGTATGGGGGAA
>NC_134895.1:39791315-39801315 GCF_041734735.1 Babylonia areolata | reverse complement strand
TTTTTCTCCCAAGCTTATCTTGTATATCATATTTAATACAGGGCACTTTTCAACGATTTTTTAATCTCTTCTTTTCCTTTCTCCTCGTGATTCCTTTACTGGATAAAGCGCGAAGCATAAGTGAGTCTTGATGGCTTTGCCTGTTGTTTTTATCTTGGTTTTGTTTTTTTTTTTGTTTTTTTGTTTTGTTTGTTTTTTTGCGTGTGTGTGTGTGTGTGTGCGTGCGCGCGCGCGTGTGTGTCTGTGTGTGTGTGTGTGTGTGTTTGTTTGTTTGTTTTCTGTATTTTTTAATCTCTTTTTTTTTCTTTTTCTGTTCCGTCCCTCTCTTTTTTTTTCATTTTCTAATTTTTCTTTTTATTCTTTTTTTTTTTCTTTGCCTCACATTATTGATTCTTTTGCTTAAAAAAAAAAAAATCACCCGTTTGAAAACAACCAAATCAAGACCACTGATCCGACAAAAAAAAATTTTTTTAAACAAAAAAAAACACAAAAAAACACACGACCGAAACAAGCCAACACGATTTGGATCTGGGTCAGGGACATTTGATGATGTCTCTTCCAAGCAGAATTCCATCAGTGGGGAAAGCTAACTGATTACCCAAAGAAAGACAAAAAAAAACAAAAAAAAAAACAAAAAAACAAACATAAAAACTATCCATTAACCTCAGGGCGTCAAAAGATCGACGCTCAAGATTTAACCTTACAATAACAATTGGGAGAGGGGGGGGGGGATATATCACAAAGGGAGATAAGGCAAACACTAAATGCTTGGTTGATCTCATGAAGAAGGGAAATGGAAGGGTAGGAGTGGTGGGGGCGGGGGAGGGGGTGGGGGGGGGGGGGTCAAGCGTGAGGCAAAATGAAGGAATGGGTTGGAATTCAAACTCAAGTGGAAGAAAGAAGAGCAAAAGAGAAGAAGGGAGGGGAACAGAGGGAGAGGAAGAGAGAGAGAGAGTGGGGGGTCGGGGGGGGGGGGGACGTGGAGTGTGAACGAAGGAGAAAGAGAGGGAGTGGGGCGTGGTGGCATGGGGGTAGAAACAAGAAGAAAGAGGAAGACACACACACACACACACACACACACACACACACACACACACACACACACACACACACACACACACACACACACACACACATATCACACACAGTACACTGAACGCTGAACACAGAATGTTGTGTCCATCGTAACAGACGTTTCCACACAAGAAGATATCATTCGTTGTAACTAGGTATCCCAGAAATCCTCTAACACAGATCGCCTCGAGTCGATCAATGAGGCCGTCGACTGATTGTTACGTTGCTTTGTTTTATTTATTTATCTATTTATTTATTTTATTTTCATTATTATTATTATTACTATTATTCTTTTTTTTTTCTTCTCAAAACCTGACAAAGCGCGTTGGGTTACGCTGCTGGTCAGGCATCTGCTTGGCAGATGTGGTGTAGCGTAAATGGATTTGTCCGAACGCAGTGACGCCTCCTTGAGCTACTGAAACTGAGACTGTTTTATCGTGTAGTTATAAACACATCGGCTGTGTTCAGTGAACGTCTTTTATGTGCTATGTATCAGTACGGTTGAAGATGCTTCTTCTTCTTCTTCGTTCGTGGGCTGCAACTCCCACGTTCACTCGTATGAACACGAGTGGGCTTTTCCGTGTATAACCGTTTTTATCCGCCACCATGTAGGCAGCCATACTCCGTTTTCGAGGGTTGAAGATATAATACTGAACATTGAACACTGAAATGTTTATTGTACATCGGCCATGGGCCCTTATACAAACAATTGGGGCGGGGGTGAATTGGGGGGTCGGGGTGGGGGAGGGAGTTGGGTTATGGGGCTGGGAATTGGGGTGATCGTGACAGGAAATTTTAAATCATAAACATTTCAAATGCCATCATTGAGACGTTTCCTTCTGTTCATTGCATGAAAAGGAAATGTCCGCAAATTCTGATAATGTTTCTCGTTTCTTGACTTGATGAGTAGTGTGTGTTCTAAAATCATCTCTTATTGAGTCCTTCAGACAGAGAGACACACAGAGAGAGGGAGGGGGGCGAGGGGGGTGGGGGTGGGGCGGCTGGAGAAAGAGAAGAAGGAGAGACAAAGAGACATAGATAAAAAAAAAAGAAAAGAAAGTGACAAAAGAGAGGCAGAAAAGCAGACAGACAGACAATTTGACTGACAGACACCAACAGAAAGAGTCGCACAGAGAATAACTGAACGAATGATTGAATGAATGAATGGCTGAATGAATGAATTAATTAATTAATGTAATGAATGAATGATTTATTTCTGGGAATAAGAGATTAAGCATATATGCATTTTTTTTTTTTCAAAATGAAAATGGTATTAATAACAATAGAATTAAAATCCTAAGACGAGAAAAGAAAGAATCAACAAGAGAAATATCAAGGAAAACATGTATCAAAACAAGAAGAAGAGAAGGAGAAAGATAGAAAGATAGATAGATAGATAGATAGATAGAAACAGTAGAGTGTTGGCCTGGAGGTAACGCATCTGCTTAGGAAGCGAGAGAATCTGAGCGCACTGGTTCGAATCACACCGGCAGTCGCCAGTATTTTTCCCCCCTCCACTAGACCTTGAGTGGTGGTGTGGACGATAGTCATTCGGATGAGACGACAAACTGAGGTCCCGTGTGCAGCATGATTGATGCGGATAGATTGATGCGGATACTTATATAGCGCCTATCCTAGGTCAGAGACCAAGCCCTAAGCGCTTTACATACACGGGGGCATTTGCACCACAGGCTGCCTACCTGGGTAGAGTCGACTGAAGGCTGCCACTGGGCGCTCATCATTCGTTTCCTGTGTCATTCAATCAGATTTCAGACGCACACACATACACACTCAGACAGACATGTAACATTTTACGTGTATGACCGTTTTTTTTAATTTATTTACCCCGCCATGTAGGCAGCCATACTCCGTTTTCCGGGGAGTGCATGCTGGGTATATTCTTGTTTCCATAACCCACCGAACGCTGACATGGATGACAGGATCTTTAACGTGCGTATTTGATCTTCTGCGTGCGCATACACACGAAGGGGGTTCAGGCACTAGCAGGTCTGCACATATGTTGACCTGGGAGATCGGAAAAATCTCCACCCTTTACCCACCAGGTGCACCGAGATTCGAACCCAGGACCCTCAGATTGAATGTCCAGCGCATTAACCATTCGGCTACTGCATTTAGCGCACGTAAAAGAACCCACGGCAACAAAAGGGTTGTCCCTTGCAAAATTCTGTAGAAAAATCCATTCGATAGGAAAACAAAATAAAACTGCAGGCAGAAAATAATTACAAAAAATGGGTGGCGCTCTTAGTGTAGCGACGCGCTCTCCCTTTGGGGAAGCAGCCCGAATTCCGCACAGAGAAACCTGTTGTGACAAAAAGAGTAATACAAATACAACTACAGTCAGACTGGCAGTCAGACAGACAGACAGAAAGACAGAGACAAGCAAAGGGGTAGGGGACAAGAGAGAAGAGACAAGTGGACTTATCGGGAAGTGGGGTTTTCTTCATTCTAACCTCCCCCTGTGGTAACTGGTGTGTGTGTGTGTGTGTGTGTGTGTGTGTGTGTGTGTGTGTGTGTGTGTGTGTGTGTGTTTGTGTTTATGTGTGTGTGTGCGCGCGCGTACGTGTGTGTGTGTGTGTGTGTGTGTGTGTGTGTGCGTGCGTGTGTGCGTGCGTGCGCGCGTGTGTGCGTGTGTGTTCACAGAAACGGAATCCAAGGCCAACCAGACTCAGCTGAACGCCAGACGGCGCACGGCCAAAATGCTCATCGTCGTCGTCATCGTCTTCATCGTCTGCTTCCTCCCTGTGTACATCTGGAACATGATCAGGTGAGGGGGTAGACATGACGAAACGAAACGACACGAAAACAAAACGACACGAAAACAACACAAGCTGCAGCAAAATGGAACATGATCAGGTGAGGGGGGTGGACAGGACGAAACAAAACGACACGAAAACAACACAAACTGCAGCAAAATGGAACATCATCAGGTGAGGGGTATGGACACGACAAAACGAAACGACACGAAAACAAAACGACACGAAAACAACACAAACTGCAGCAAAATGGAACATGATCAGGTGAGGGGTATGGACACGACAAAACGAAACGACACGAAAACAAAACGACACGAAAACAACACAAACTGCAGCAAAATAAAACATGATCAGGTGAGGGGGTGGACACACGACAAAACGAAACGACGCGAAAACAACACAAACTGCAGCAAAATGGAACATGATCAGGTGAGGGGGTGGACAGGACGGGACGAAACGACACGAAAACAACACAAACTGCAGCAAAATGGAACATGATCAGGTGAGGGGATTGGACAGGACAAAACGAAACGACACGAAAACGAAACGACACGAAAACAACACGGAAGCAAAATGGAACATGATCAGGTGAGGGGGTGGACAGGACAAAACGAAACGACACGAAAACAAAACGACACGAAACCAACACGGAAGCAAAATGGAACATCATCAGGTGAGGGGTGTGGACACGACAAAACGAAACGACACGAAAACAAAACGACACGAAAACAACACAAACTGCAGCAAAATGGAACATGATCAGGTGAGGGGGTGGACAGGACAAAACGAAACGACACGAAAACAACACGACACGAAAACAACACAAACTGCAGCAAAATGGAACATGATCAGGTGAGGGGGATGGACACGACAAAACGAAACGACACGAAAACAACACAAACTGCAGCAAAATGGAACACGATCAGGTGAGGGGGTGGACACGACAAAACAAACGACACGAAAACAACACAAACTGCAGCAAAATGGAACATGATCAGGTGAGGGGGGTGGACAGGGCAAAACGAAACGACACGAAAACAACACAAACTGCAGCAAAATGGAACATGATCAGGTGAGGGGGTGGACTCGACAAAACGAAACGACACGAAAACAACACAAAACGAAACGACACGAAAACAACACAAACTGCAGCAAAATGGAACATGATCAGGTGAGGGGGTGGACACGACAAAACGAAACGACACGAAAACAAAACGACACGAAACCAACACGGAAGCAAAATGGAACATGATCAGGTGAGGGGGTGGACACGACAAAACGAAACGACATGAAATGAAACAAACTGCAGCAAGTAGTGGTGTTGAAAATGGTTTGCATTTGTCTATCTGTTTTCTGATGTTTTCTTTCTGTGTTTTTTTTTCTGCTTCTGTCTGCCTCTCTCTCTCTCTCTCTCTCTCTCTCTCTCTCTCTCTCTCTCTCTCTCTCTCTCTCTCTCTCTCTCTCTCTTTCTCTCTCTCTCTCTTCATACACACTCACACACACATACACACACACACACACGCACGCACACACACACACACACACACACACACACACACACACACACACACACACACACACACACACATCCGTCTCCAGTCCAGACAGTCTGTGACCATGTCTGTGTATTTCACAGGCAAACAGGCGTGAATTGTTAGTCTTTGGGGGTAATAGGCGTGAATTGCTGGTCTTATGGGTCGTGACCGTAACATAACAGTGCAAACATCTCAGATGACTAATGTTGCCACGTTGCCAAGACTCATGATTACTGTTTTCCCCCGTGCTGTCTGAAGCGGACCCCAAGAAAATGACTTACAAACATAACACGTCCGTGCAAGTGCGAGAACAGTTGGCCCGACGCCACCTTCATCGTTGCTGGTGATTTCAACAAACCCAGCCTCACGAATGAAATGCCGAAGCTGTACCAGCAAGTGAACTGTCCAACACGTGGTGACAAGACCCTCGACCACTGCTATACCTCCATCAAGAAGGCGTACCACTCGATCCGCTGTGCGCCTTTGGGACAGTCCGATCACAGCATAATATATCTGGTGCCGGTCTACAAACAAAACCTGAAAGCTGAAAAACCAGTAGTGAAAACTGTGAAACAATGGTCGGCCCAGATCGTGCAGGACTGTTTCGAATGTACAGACTAGAATGTTTTTAAAGACTTTGCCGGGGATTTAAATGAACATACCGACACAGGGTGTGATTATATTTCTTTCTGTGGAAAGTGTGTGCATTCCATCAAAGAATATCAAAATATTTTCAAACGACAAAATTTGGTGTAACGCGGCTGTTAGGCAAAAACTAAAGGAAAAAGAGAGAGCTTTTCGCGAAACCGATGACAGAATAGTCCACAATAGGGCAAAAAGAAGTGTTGAAAATGCATTCAGAAGGCAAAGTTTTTTTTTATAGGAAAAAAAACCTGTCTGCAACCAACTCTAGGAATGTATGGACCGGACTGCAGAACATCACTGATCATAAAATGACTCTCCAGACAGTCGACAGCACTGACAGAACTCTTCCAGACAAACTCAACACATTCTACTCCAGATTCGACAAACCATTGTCTACTTCTGACGTGGCTGCACCCAAAATTACCCCCACTCCCCTTTTCATGGTCCAAGAGAATGAAGTCAGACGCCACTTCAGTCGTCTGAAAATGAGAAAAGCCGCTGGCCCTGACAACATCTCACCAGGCCTTTTGAGGAAGTGTGCAGTCCAACTATCTAGTGTCTTCACTGACATATTTAACATGTCCCTTCAGTCTTGGTGTCACGCTGTTTTAAGAAATCAACAATCATTCCTGTTCCAAAAAAAGCAGTCTAGTTATCTAAATGATTGTCGTCCTGTAGCCTTAACATCAGTCGTCATGAAAATATTTGAACGCTTGATTCTACAATGCCTAAAAACCTGCATTCCTCAGATTTTGATCCTTCCAGTTCGCATATAGAGCTAACAGATCAGTTGAAGATGCCATTAGCATGGGTCTCTACCACGTCCTCAGACATCTCGAAAATCCTAGCAGTTATGCCAGGATCCTTTTGACTACAGCTCTGCGTTCATCACAATAGTACCATCAAAACTATATTTTAAACTGAAAGGCATCTCGCTGACCTCACGTCCTTCACATGCATTCTCAACATGGACACCCCACAGGGAAGTATTCTATCCCCACTGTTGTACTCACTATTTACACATGACTGTGCAACTCAAAATGAATGTAACACCATGGTCAAGTTTGCCGACTACTACTCTAGAAGGGCTGATTACGAACAGTGATGAGTCAAAATATAGGGAAGAAGTACTGGAACTTGTCAGCTGGTGTGATCAAAGCAACTTAAAACTCAACTTATCAAAAACAAAAGAATTAATTTTAGATTTCAGGAAGACCAGATCCGACCCCTTACCACTTGTCATTAAAGACAAACAATTAGAGATCATCAGCGAATTTAAATTTCTCGGGCTGATCATTTCCAACGATTTGAAATGGGAGAAAAATACGGAAAAAATTGTTAAGAAAGCACAACATCGCCTGTACTTTTTTCGGCGCCTCGGAAAGTTCAGAATTAAAAAAGAAATCATGGTTGATTTCTACCGATCAGTCATTGAAAGTGTGCCAACCTTCGCTATTACTGTTTGGTACGGAAACATTTCTAAGGCAGAAGTTACAGCCCTCAACAGAATCGTAAAAACTGCCACCAAGATTTCCGAGGTTTATCTACCTATTATAGAAGACATATATTATAAGCGGCTACTCGAAAAAGCAAAATTAATCAGCCACGACGAATAACATCCAGCTTTTGGGATTTTCGAGATGCTCCCCTCTGGTCGACGGTACAGAAGTATAAGGACGAAAACCAATCGCTCCATCAATAGCTTTTTCCCCAAAGCAGTCAACCCCCTGTCTCTCGAACAAATCCAGTATCAGTATCAGTAGCTCAAGGAGGCGTCACTGCGTTCGGTCAAATCCATATACGCTACACCACATCTGCCAAGGAGATGCCTGACCAGCAGCCTAACCCAACGCGCTTAATCCAGTAAAAACAGAATTGTTCAATCAACAACCATCTACCTGAAGATCTAGTCATCAGCCCCATCCACATGTAATACGTGGCTTCTGTTCAAACGTGTGTGTGTGTGTGTGTGTGTGTGTGTGTGTGTGTGTGTGTGTGTGTGTGTGTGTGTGTGTGCATGAATTTTCAGAATTTTTTCAGAATCAATTTTAATGTCAATTAAACCTGAACAAGGTTTATAAGACACGCATGCAAAGTTACATGAGTATGTGTGTGTGTGTGTGCATGTGTGAGTGTGCACAAGTTTTTATATTGTATGTATTCTAATCTCTACTGTATCTGTGTTTCTGTGTTTGTGTATGATTTTCGATTTATTTTCGTACCTTGTCTTGTATTACCCCCCCCCCCCCACCCCCCCACCCCACCCCCACCCCGCCCCCTTCCAATATTCCTTGTGACCCCGGTACACTTGGTAATAAAGACGCATTCTATTCTATTCTATTCTATTCTATTCTATTCTAGAATCCACTATGGTTTCATTGGATGTGTCTGTCGTCTGCTTTTTGTTCCTGTGGTGGTTGCACTCAATGGTCCTTTCGGTGAACATAAACCCCCTTACCACGGCGAGGGTAGTGGTGCTGGGGGGGGGGGGGGGATCATAATGCGTTCCCGAAAGTTTGATCAACTTGCCATTAAAAAACATATCTGTCTGCAAAAGAAAAAGAATGACACTGTGAATAAACCAGAGTATGGTTAAAGATTACATGTTTGTGATGTGGCGAAAGTGTGTGATCAACAAAAATGGTATGTTGTTATAAGTGGAGTGTGCTTTTGGACTATTTTGTTATATGTGAAGTATACGTTTGGACTAACTATAGGTTTGCATAGCTTGATATTACATTACGCAGCACTGCACTACAAAGAATGACCTGTGAAAATGTACCCGAGCGCCGCAGACATTCTAATACAGACCGTAACTCCTGAATTTTCAAGTATCGGCCATCGCAGTTTACATCGGCGTTTCATAATGGTAAGCAAAACCTCAGCAGTAATAATTCAGATGTCCATAAACCCCGGCCACTTACATCTACAGGGGGATGTTTCACATTCTCTATTCAAATAGTTTGGTCAGTTCATTTTTTTCTGCATAATTACCTGTCTTTCCATAACTACCCGTCCATCATTACCTGTCTAACATTATTTCAGTTACGGCTTGAAGAATTCAGGAAAAAAAAAAAAAGTTGGCCAACACACATAGCAGACAAAATAGAGCAAACTGCAAAGTAGTCATCCCTCTCGAGTTACAGAAAGGAACACTGTGTTGTTCATGTGCACTGCCAAACCATGCTCTTTTTCCTTTTGTGTCGTATATTGCATACGTCTTCTTCTTCTTCTTCGTGGGCTGGAAACCCCACGTTCACTCGTATGTACACGAGTGGGCTTTTACGTGTATGACCGTTTTTACCCCGCCATGAAGGCAGCCATACTCCGTTTTCGGGGGTGTATAATTATTGCATATTAATAGTATGCTTGTGTCGGGTCAGAAGGAAGGTGGCAGAATGGTTAAGACACTCAGAGTCCGTGAGGGTGTGGGTTCGAATCCTACTCTCGCCCTTTCTCCCAAGTTTGACTGGAAAATCAAATTGAACGTCTAGTCTTTCGAATAAGATGATAAACCGAGGTCCGTGTGCTGCACGCACTTGGCGCACTGAAAAAGAACCCATGGGCAACCAGAGCGTTGCTCTCTGGCAAAATTATGTAAAAAAAAAAAAAAAAAATCCACTCCGATAGGCACACGAATATATAAGCATGCAATCAAGGCTTGACAAGCGCATTGGGTTATGTTGCTGTCAGGCATCTGCGTAGTAGATGTGGTGTAAGCGTCTATGGATTTGTCCGAACGCAGTGACGCCTCCTTGAGAAACTGAAACTGACATTGTGTCGGGTTTTATTTTGGTTCCTTTTTTTTGGGGGGGGGGGGGGGGGGGAGGAGGGGCCGGGGGGGGGGGGGGGGAGACTTCAAAATGTCCATTTGCGTCCTCGAAGTGTTTCTTTGCACCGGGTGAGTCTGAGAAACTGTCACAAAAGACGTCTGTCCAGTGGTTCCAGCAGCTGTAGGCTCTGATGGCACTG
>NC_134895.1:39763815-39771315 GCF_041734735.1 Babylonia areolata | reverse complement strand
TCGAGAAAACCGAATGCCTACGCGACCTAGGAATACAGTTCGACAGGATGCTGACCTTCAGGAAACATACGGAAAATACTGTTCTCAAATGCAAAAAAAGGCCTTTCAGTCTTAAAAGCAATGGCAACCAAAGGTATTGAACAACGCCACCTCTTCCTGCTATACCAATCACTCGTCCTCAGTGTGATCGGCTACGGACTTGAACTAACATCACCATCTCAAAGCAGCCTCCTAAAATTAGAGTTCAAAATGAAGCTATGAGGCTGATCCTTGGAATAACAAAAGACACGCCCACGGAACCATTGCGATACCTGCTTGACCTTCCTTCAGTGCAGGCCAGAAACAAATTAGAACAGGTTAAGACCTACTTCAAAGCATTGGAAAACCCTGAAAACCGCATGACGCAGTCAAAGAACCAAATGGCAGCCGTCTAGGACGAGGAAGATCATGGATGGGGCAAGCAGAAGACACAATCCAGCTAGTATGCCGACTACAAGACCTGAAAGAAACAAAAGAATGGGAGAAAACCCCCGAAAACCTCAACCATCTATTCAACACAGCCATTTCACCCACTCTAGGAAGACATTGTCGGGAATGGCCAGAGGGCAAAATTGATGCGGAAGTGAAGCTACTCATAGAAGAAAACAGTAAAGAAGAGGACATCATCATATACACAGATGGCTCAGTCACCAAAGGCCGATCCGGTTGGGGATTCACTGCGAAACAAATTAATGGAAAAACAATTAGGGAAGAGAATGCTGCCTACAAAGCCACAACCTCCAGCCTAACGATGGAAGTTGAAGCTGTGATACATGCCCTCCAGTGGCTATCGTCCATCCAGGTGCCTGGAAACCAACATGCCATGATTCTAACTGACTCAATGAACCTCATACAGAAAATTGAAAATGGAATGGGAAGCCCAGAGTGGCATAAGGCAATGCGCAACTTTCAGATTAAAAAGCTTACATGGTCATACTGCCCGGGACATGCAGGTGTTATGGGAAATGAGCGAGCTGACCCGCTTGCTGGTAACGCAACAACGAGTGGCCTACAGCTAGGAAAATGGGAAATCCTCAGAAAAGTCAAAGAATATCAAAAAGAACAGGTACAAGGCCATCACACCATCGATCGACTCAAAGAAATAAAAGCAGAGAGAGGGAGCGGCCGAAAGTCTAGCATGAAAGGTAGAGCACGATGTTTTGCAAATCAAACAAATATCGGCATCATTTCCAAACCAACATTGCGCAAATTTCTTCAAAACGGAACAGAGTCTCTGTGGGCCTTTCCAAATACAATACACTGAGCAACACACTAGACGCCACTTTCTTGACATCAGAGATCTTTTCCCATCCCTCTTGCAGCCAATCAGTGGCAGCCTCTGTGCGTGTGTGTATGTGTGGGTTTGTATGTGTGGGTCTGTGTGTTTGAGTGCATTTGTGCATGCGCGAGGACGTAAGTGTACACAAGTGTCAGGAGAGTTCTGTGCACATGCGTATGTGTGTGTGTGGGGGGGGGGGGGGGGGGCGGGTGCGGAGGTGGAGGGGGGTAGATGATGAGGTATGTGTGTGTATGCATGCCTACACTGTGGGAGCAACTGAATATTGGAACGTGCAGGTGTGCATATATATATATCTCTGGATATATGTGTGTGGGGGTGGGGTTGGGGTATATGGGCGTATGTGTGTGTGCTTGTACAAGTAAGGGTTCATCTGTATGTGTGTGTGTGTGTGTGTGTGTGTGTGTGTGTGTGTGTGTGTGTGATGGAAGCTGCGATACGTAGCCTAGAAATGAGTGTGTGGAGGAGGGGGGTAGAATGGTGCAAGGTAATGTGTGTGTGTGTGTGTGTGTGTGTGTGTGTGTGTGTTGGGGCTCATGTACGTTTATGTGTATTTAACTGTGCTTTCGTATCTGTGAAACTGCATGTTTGGTGCATATCTGTTATGCACATGTGGGTGTATGTGTGAATGTGTGTCTCCATGTTTTACATTTATTTGCTTATTTATCATATTATTATTATTATTATCATTATTACTTCTTTTTTTTTCTCAAGGCCTGACTAAGCGCGTTGGGTTACGCTGCTGGTCAGGCATCTGCTTGGCAGATGTGGCGTAGCGTATATGGATTTGTCCGAACGCAGTGACGCCTCCTTGAGCTACTGAAACTGAAACTGAAACTGAACCCGGGACCCTCAGATTGCGTTCGTTTACACAACCCACTCCGTCACGAGAGCTGACTGGTCTGTTTACTCTATATTTTATCCGCTGTCGTATCGGAAACTTGAGCCAAAAACCGACCAACTGTCATTGTTTGTTACTGCTGTTTGTTTTGTTTGTTTTTATAGTTGTTAGTTTGGGTGGGGTGTTTTTTCCTCTCAAACACGTAACCGCACTAGCGATTAATAAAACCAGCACTGGTTCTGTCAGCCAGCTGTTGGTTGATTGGCTGGTTGGTTGGTTGGTTGGTTGGTTGGTTTCTTGCATGGATGGTTCGTTGGTTGAGTGGTCGGTTGGTAAATGGGTCGCATAGTTCTGTGGTTGGTTGGTTGGTTTGCTGGTTGGGAGGCTGGTTGATGTGATTTATTATTCAGTCCATTTTTGACGAAGCGGACAAGCCAAGCGATTGTCTGATTCTTTGTCAACACTGTGCGAGCTGGCTTTCTTTCAGTCGGCGTTCTGATTTTAGAATTTAGAGCTGAACACGCATATGGGGTGACTGTGTGTCTGTCTGTGTGTCTGTCTGTTTATGGTCATAATATGTACTGTGATTGTGTGCCGGTCTTTCTGTGTTCTGTGGTAGAAACTCGTGTTTGCCTGTAGCGTGCGTGTGTGTGTGTGTGTGTGTGTGTGTGTGTGTGTGTGTGTGTGTGTGTGTGTGTGTGTGTGTGTGTGTGTGTCTGTGTGTGTCTGTGTGTGCGTGCGTGCGTGAATGTGTGCTTACCTACCTGCGTATGCTTACCCACATGAGAGAGAGAGAGAGAGTTTATTTAAAAGGTAAACATCTTTTTTCCGATGCGCGTCTGATGTGCGTGTATATGTGTATGTGTATGCGTGTGCATGCTTGCGTATGTGTGTGTGTGTGTGCATGTGTGTGTATGTGTGCCTGCATGCTTGTGTGCATGGGTGTGTATGTGTGTATGTGTGTGTGTGTGTGAGCGTGCGCGCGCGCGCGCGCGCGTGTGTGTGTGTGTGCGTGTGTGTGTGCGCGCGCGCGCTCGTGTGTGTCTGTGTGTCTGTGTGTCTGCTTACAGAAGCCGCGGCAGACTGTACGATGATGACAGCGGGAACAACAAGACCATTGTCACGGAAGCTTGATGCCCGGCACCCCACTCCTCCTCATCCTCTCTCCTTCGGCCTCTTCTGGGGATCTCCTGCAGTCCCCCACTGCTCCCCCCACGCTGTCCACCACCACCACCACCACACAGTGCTCTGATCCCCTCCCCCTCCCTCCTCCCACTCCACTACTCACCCCGCGCTGTCCCCCACCACCACCACCACCACACAGTGCTCTGATCCCCTCCCCCCCCCTCCTCCCACTCCACTACTCACCCCGCGCTGTCCCCCACCACCACCACCACACAGTGCTCTGATCCCCTCCCCCCCCCTCCTCCCACTCCACTACTCACCCCGCGCTGTCCCCCACCACCACCACCACCACACAGTGCTCTGATCCCCTCCCCCCCCCTCCCACTCCACTACTCACCCCGCGCTGTCCCCCCCCCCCCCCCTACCACCACCACACAGTGCTCTGATCCCCTCCCCCCCACCCCCCACTCCACTACTCACCCCGCGCTGTCCCCCACCACCACCACCACCACACAGTTCTCTGATCCCCTTCCCCCCCCCTCCTCCCACTCCACTACTCACCCCGCGCTGTCCCCCACCACCACCACACAGTGCTCTGATCCCCTCCCCCCCCCCTCCCACTCCACTACTCACCCCGCGCTGTCCCCCCCCCCCTACCACCACCACACAGTGCTCTGATCCCCTCCCCCCCCCCTCCTCCCACTCCACTACTCACCCCGCGCTGTCCACCACCACCACCACCACCACACAGTGCTCTGATCCCCTCCCCACCCCCCTCCCACTCCACTACTCACCCCGCGCTGTCCACCACCACCACCACCACCACACAGTGCTCTGATCCCTCCCCCTCCTCCGCCCACTCCACTACTCACCCCGCGCTGTCCCCCCCCACCACCACCACCACACAGTGCTCTGATCCCCTCCCCCCCCCTCCCACTCCACTACTCACCCCGCGCTGTCCACCACCACCACCACCACCACACAGTGCTCTGATCCCCTCCCCCTCCTCCGCCCACTCCACTACTCACCCCGCGCTGTCCCCCACCACCACCACCACCACACAGTGCTCCGACGCCCCCCCCCCCCCCCCGCCCCCACACCCCACTATCCCGCCCCCTCGCCCCCTCTCCCCCTGTCCCCCCTCAACCCCCGCGCTGACCATACCACCACAACACAGTGCTCCGACACACACCCCACTATCCTCCCGCACGCCCCCCCATGCCCCTCCCCCCCATTCCCCCCCCCCCCGCGATGTTCACCATACCATCACCACACAGTGCTCTGACCCCCCCCCCCCTCACCCCACTAACCACGCCCCCCCCCCCCCCCCCAGCCCCCAGCCAGCCCCCCGCCAGTCCCCGCGCTGTCCACCATACCATGACTACACAGTACTCTGCCCCTCCCCCCACTCCCTTCCTACCACTACTCCCCCCGCGCTTTCCATCAGCGGTGCTCTGACCCCCCCCTCCCCCACCCCCACACCACCCCACCTCACTACCTCCCCCCCCACCCACCCACCCCCACCCCCACCCCGCGCTGTCCATCATCAACAGTCCTCTGCCACCCCACCCTCCCACCACTACTCCCCCTGCCCTGTCCACCACCACCACCACCACCACACAGTGCTCTGACCCCACCCCACCTCCCCACCCCCTCCACCTCCCACTCCTTCCCTGACCGAAACCGTTGGAGATGTAATGTTTTTGTGAAACGGTGGGAGATGGACACAGCGATGGATGGAGACGCAATGGTTCCACTAAACGTTGGAAATTCAAATGCTTTGGAAAACTTTGGAGACCGACTGCTTTACGACACATTAGAGATTCTATCGCTTAGGCAAACGTCTGGGAGATGGAATGCTACGCATGTTTGCCGAAACGGTGGGAAATTATACACAAACTGTTGAAGATGGAATGGTTTTCAAAACGTTGAGGTTTAAAAAAAAAAAAACTTTCTCAAACTCTTGGTGATCAAATACTTAGCAAAACGTTTGCTGAGCAAACCTTGAGGGATAGAATACGTTTCAAAACGTTGTAGGTAAATAGAGTGCTCTGTAAAACGTTAGAAATTCAATGCTGTGCAAAACGTTAAAGATGAAATGTTTTGCAAAACGTTGAAATTAGAAGGGTTTGCAAACTGGTGTGGCCACAATATTTTTTGCTGGACGTCAGGAGATGAAATAGAGTGCTTTATCAAACGTTGGACAGAGTGTTTTGCAACACTTGGGATGCTTTACAAAACGTAGGAATGAGGATACTTTGCAAAGCGTGGGGGGTGAGGTGGGGGAGGGGGAGGGGGATATACTTTGCAAAACGTTTGATAAAAAGTGTTTCGCGAAAACGTACAAAAAGAAGGAGACAGCATGCTTTGCAAAACGGTCGAGAGAACAATGTTCTGCAAAACGTTGGAATTAGAGTTTGGGTTTGGTTCAGGGCCACCGCTCCTGACTCCGAGGGGTTACAAACATGGATGACTCCGAGGGGTTACAAACATGGATGACTCCGAGGGGTTACAAACATGGATGACTCCGAGGGATTACAAACATGGATGACTCCGAGGGATTACAAACATGGATGACTGACACCGTTACAGATTGATTCGGGTGACTGGTTTAAATAATCTTTAATTGTTCAACAGTGCACATGATTACAGTGCAAGCAAACAAAAAACAGCATCAACAAGATTAAAGCTCATACTGTGCTTACAACTTTGCACTTCAGTTTTAACATGACGGGTGATGAACCACATTATCATTTGTATCAAATAACATTCATAAACAGTAAGTAATTAAATAATGAAATAAAAGAAATAAATACATTATATAGTAAAACAATGCTACTGTCAATATAAACATGAGATTAAATCTATAGTCACCAGAGGAATAGGCCTGATGGAAGAGAAACGCGAAGGGAAAAAAGGGGAAATTTAGAAGAATGGTGGGTAAGGTGGTGGAGGAGGGGGAGCAGAGGGGAGAGGAGAAATTCTGACGGATCATTGGCCAATCCATTCAACTTTGAACATTTGATCAGTCAAGAATATGATATGATAAGGACATCCAACACATATTTAACAAAATTGAATCATAGTTGTACCCGTTGAAATCTATTTGAATCGGAGATTATCTGGTGAACAGTTTGAAATATGGATATATTTGTATGATTTTGGAGATCAGGATCTCCATACAACAGAGTTTGATTCAGATGATTAAAGTGATATTTTTTTTAATTAACTCACTCAGTACGGCCAGTCCTCTCTTCTCCTCTACACAGACCCCTCGGATGTCCAGTGGGTGTCTGAATGACCAACCTTTAGCTTCCGTCGTCAGAATTGTGGTATTCTTTGTCAACATTCACCTCTTCAGTATAAGAGCCTTCCGCTTGCAATATTTTGATGATAGTAATTGGGGTGAAACGCTGTTAACGTCGTCTCTTTCGCCGTTCGTATGGAAAGAGTTAATGTAGAAACGCATAGGGAGACTGCGGCTGCTTCCTCATCATCGATCTATGAAAGATTTGTTTTGTTAAGTAGTTTCATTGCCAGGAACACAAACGCCCCATTGGACGTCAGGATTCTCGTTTTGTTTTTGTTTTTTTAACCACTGTTTGTTGGACATTTCTCTGCTGTATATACCAGGATGAACTGTGCACATGTGCTGGACAGTAATACGTGTGTGGGCGTGTCGTGTGTGTGCGTGTGGGAAGCTTTTAGTTGTAGTATTTTCATCTAAGGTTTTGTTACATATGTATTTGACAAGGCGCGCGCGCGTGTGTGTGTGTGTATGTGTGTGTGTGTGTGTGTGTGTGTGGTGTATACGTGCGTGTGTGTGTGTGTGTGTGCGCGCGCGCGCGAGTGCGCTGGTCCAGATTTAACCTTTGGATCTCCCTTCACGTAGGAAATCATTGGAAGGGGGGTGGAGGGGGGAGTTCGGATCCTGTTTAATCAGCAGTATGTGCCAAAATGGTCTGCAAAATACAGGCATTGGTCACAGACCAGAAACCTGACCTGGATCTTTGAAAAGTCCTTCCTGGCAACCCTTACTCCGAGGATACATCTGGTTGCTCGGGCGCCCAGCAGACACGGACCCACGAAAAAGGTCACGTATAACACACACACGCCTGAATATTTGGAGTTGGTCTCCCTCCTTTAATTTTCAAGCAACTGTGAGATTTCTAACCCTCTTCACCGGACTCCGATCGGC
>NC_134895.1:39701315-39751315 GCF_041734735.1 Babylonia areolata | reverse complement strand
TTGAAATCTAATGACCCATTGGTATTGTTGAGTTGATTAAAAACCCATCGATATTGTTGAGTTGATCAAAAACCTATTACTATAGTTGAGTTGAAATCTAATGACCCATTGGTATTGTTGAGTTGATAATTAAAAACACATTGGTATTGTTGAGTTGAAATCTAATGACCCATTCGTATTGTTGAGTTGAAATCTAATGACCCATTCGTATTGTTGAGTTGACTAAAAATCCATTGATATCGTTGAGTTGAAATCTAATGACCCATTGGTATTCTTGAGTTGAAATCTAATGACCCATTGGTATTCTTGAGTTGAAATTAAATGACCCGTTAGTATTGTTGAGTTGGTAATTAATAACCCATTTCTTTGCCGAGTCGAAAATTTATTACTTGAAGATTAATTATCAATTCGTATTGTTGAATTGATGACTACTAATCTACTAGTGCTGTTGAGCTGATGATTGATAACCTGTTATTAGAACTGCATACTGCAAGATTAATGACTCTTTTTATTTTTGTTGAATAGAAGATTAAGGATCTGTTGTCATTGCTCAGTTAAACGATTGATGGCCCATTGGTATTTTTGTTGTGCTTCAGATTAATCTATCGTGATTACCCGTCAGTATTGCTAAATTAAAGACAAAGTAACTGGCCTATGTTGTTGTTTGAATAAAGATCCACGATCCATTGCTATTGTTTAGTTGAAGGCTAATGGTATTTTTGTTGAGTTGAAGATTAAAGATTAATGTTATTTGTTGTTGTATTTAATAGTTCTTTGGTTGAGTTAAATGTCAAAGACTCGTTGGCCTTGTTGAGTTTAAGATTTACTACCCATTATTTGATATTGTTGAGATGAAGATTAACGATTTGATGACTTTTTTTTTTAATTTAATTTTTGTTTTAGTTGAAGATTAGCGATTTGATGGTGTTGAAGATTAACGATTTAATGGTATTTTTGGTTTAGTTGAAGACTTGTAACTTGTTGGTATTGCTGAATTAAAGATTGACCACCAAGTCTCCATTGTTCTCAGGCCTGGTTCAGAGTGTCACCAGCTGTGCATGGAGTACATAGCTCTGCGCATTGCTCTGTGTCCGGCTGGGGTGGAAGAGAGTGTATTATCATTATCATCATTATTACTATTATGGGCAGTTACGCCTAATCTTGAAAATAAGCCCTCGGCGCTTACAAATAGAACACATGTATAAATATCAAAAAAGAAAAAAAAATGAACACAAGATGATATGAAGTATATGGTTCTCAGGATTCAAAGGTAATGACACTCAGGTTTAGAGACTGAATCGCAATACGACGCTCCGGATTGGAAAGTAAAGATATTTACAAAATTAAAATTAACCCCTTGACTGCTGGACTTGGATGAAATGAGATCAATGTGGTATCGGTTTTACCGAACCACCTAATCCCTACCTTTTGTTGTTGTTCTTTTTTCAGTTATGTGACTGATCTTGCTGATTGTTCTTCTTTTTCTTTTATATCTCATGCTGCTTTGCAGACTGCAGAGTCATCCGTCATATATTTAGTGTGTGTGGGCATGTTTAGAAAAATCACCATTACGACAAAATTTTATTTAGGCCTAAGATCATGTTGAATTGATGGCTGTATATGCATTGTAAGATTTTCAAATACAATACTGCTGAAACAGAAAAACAACAACATTACTATTACTACTACTACTACTACTACCACTACTATTACTACTAATTATAATGATAATACCACTAAACAAATGATCTTGCTGAACATAGGTAAATAAAATCCAAAAAATCCAAAGTGGAAGAAGTCAATAAAAAGAACCGAACGGTGACTGACACCACCATCCTGACCTGAGAACTTCGGTCCTATCTCAGTGAGGTGATAACCCTTCACTGACCAACACGCTCGTCAGCAGCAGTCAAAGGGTTAATGAAATAATACTCCTGGTCTTGTTTGTAGTTTGCGTCAGTCAGAATACACTTAATCTCATTTCGGTTATCATAATACCTGGATGTGTGCGAATAAGCGTTCTTATTCTCAAGTTGTTTTTTTATCACGACTATTATCATTATTCTCTCTCTCTCTCTCTGTATGTGTGTGTGCCTGTATGTATGTATGTATGTACGTATGCAATTTACTGTTGATAGTAAATCCAGAGATATTCTTTAAAAAATTATTTAAAAAAAAAAAAAGCTCAATAAATGATGCATGAATCTTTGAGGTTTGGTGTGCTATTATAAAGCTTATAATGTTTCATCCATTGAGCCCTTAAGGCATGTAGTGCGCTGTGTTTGTGTTTTTGTTTTTTTGTTTGTTGTTTTTTGTTGTTGTTTTTTCTTCTGTTGTTGTTGTTTTGTTGTTGTTGCTTTTTTTTAATTCGGGGTTCCCTTTTAGATCCTTGTGGATTATCTTCCCTTGTTACTGTCCCCCTTGGGCGTATCTGGTTTTTTGTTGTGTTTGTTTTTTTGTTTTTGTTTTTCCACTTCTAGATTTTTTTTATTTAATGATTAAACTTTCTTTTTAACCCATATTCAGGTTTTTTCTCTTCAGTCAGGTTTTCTGCACACATTGACACAATGTCAGTGGGTTTGTTTTGTTTTTTTTGTGAGACATGTTCTAAACAAAAGATCGAGATCGAGGAGTCCGTGCCGAGTTGTGGGGAGTTAGTTTCTCTTTGCTGCTGCAGTGCGGTGAGTGTTTCTATTTGCTGCAGTGCGGTGAGTGTTTCTATTTGCTGCAGTGCGGTGCGGTGAGTGTTTCTCTTTGCTGCTGCAGTGCGGTGAGTGTTTCTCTTTGCTGCAGTGCGGTGGGTGTTTCTCTTTGCTGCAGTGTGGTGCGGTGAGTGTTTCTCTTTGCTGCAGTGTGGTGCGGTGAGTGTTTCTCTTTGCTGCAGTGTGGTGCGGTGAGTGTTTCTCTTTGCTGCAGTGTGGTGCGGTGAGTGTTTCTCTTGCTGCAGTGCGGTGCTGTGAGTGTTTCTCTTTGCTGTAGTGCAGTGAGTGTTTCTCTTTGCTGTAGTGCGGTGAGTGTTTCTCTTTGCTATAGTGCGGTGAGTGTTTCTATTTCCTGTAGTGTAGTGAGTGCTTCTATTTGCTACAGTGCGGTGAGTGTTTCTCTTTGCTGCAGTGCAGTGGGTGTTTCTATTTGCTACAGTGCGGTGAGTGTTTCTCTTTGCTGCAGTGCAGTGGGTGTTTCTATTTGCTGTAGTGTGATGAGTGAGACATGTTCTGAACAAAAGATCGAGAGCGAGGAGTCCGTGCCGACTTGTGGGGAGTTAAGTTTCTCTTTGCTGCTGCAGTGCGATGGGTGTTTCTCTTTGCTGCTGCGGTGCGGTGAGTGTTTCTATTTGCTGCAGTGCGGTGCGGTGAGTGTTTCTCTTTGCTGCTGCAGTGTGGTGAGTGTTTCTCTTTGCTGCAGTGTGGTGCGGTGAGTGTTTCTCTTTGCTGTAGTGTGGTGAGTGTTTCTCTTTGCTGCAGTGTGGTGCGGTGAGTGTTTCTCTTTGCTGCAGTGCGGTGCGGTGAGTGTTTCTCTTTGCTGCAGTGCGGTGCGGTGAGTGTTTCTCTTTGCTGCAGTGCGGTGCGGTGAGTGTTTCTCTTTGCTGTAGTGCAGTGAGTGTTTCTCTTTGCTGCAGTGCGGTGATTGTTTCTCTTTGCTGCAGTGCGGTGAGTGTTTCTCTTTTCTGCAGTGCGGTGCGGTGAGTATTTCTCTTTGCTGCAGTGTGGTGCGGTGAGTGTTTCTCTTTGCTGCAGTGCGATGCGTTGAGTGTTTCTCTTTGCTGCTGCAGTGTGGTGAGTGTTTCTCTTTGCTGCTGTGGTGCGGTGAGTGTTTCTCTTTGCTGCAGTGCGGTGAGTGTTTCTCTTTGCTGCAGTGCGGTGCGGTGAGTGTTTCTCTTTGCTGCAGTGCGGTGCGGTAAGTGTTTCTCTTTGCTGCAGTGCGGTGCGGTGAGTGTTTCTCTTTGCTGCTGTGTGGTGAGTGTTTCTCTTTGCTGCAGTGCGGTGAGTGTTTCTCTTTGCTGCAGTGCGGTGCGGTGAGTGTTTCTCTTTGCTGCAGTGCGGTGGGTGTTTCTATTTCCTGTAGTGTAGTGAGTGTTTCTCTTTGCTGCAGTGCGGTGAGTGTTTGTCTTTGCTGCAGTGCAGTGGGTGTTTCTATTTGCTACAGTGCGGTGAGTGTTTCTTTTTGCTGCAGTGCGGTGCGGTGAGTGTTTCTCTTTGCTGTAGTGCGGTGATTGTTTCTCTTTGCTGCAGTGCGGTGAGTGTTTCTCTTTGCTGCAGAGTGGTGCGGTGAGTGTTTCTCTTTGCTGCATTGCGGTGAGTGTTTTTCTTTGCTGTAGTTCGGTGAGTGTTTCTCTTTGCTGCTGCGGTGCGGTGAGTGTTTCTATTTGCTGTAGTGCGGTGCGGTGAGTGTTTCTATTTGCTGCTGCGGTGCGGTGAGTGTTTCTATTTGCTGCAGTGTGGTGCGGTGAGTGTTTCTCTTTGCTGCTGCGGTGCGGTGAGTGTTTCTATTTGCTGCAGTGCGGTGCGGTGAGTGTTTCTCTTTGCTGTAGTGCGGTGGGTGTTTCTCTTTGCTGTAGTGCGGTGAGTGTTTCTCTTTGCTGCAGTGCGGTGAGTGTTTCTCTTTGCTGCAGTGTGGTGTGGTGAGTGTTTCTCTTTGCTGCAGTGCGGTGCGGTGAGTATTTCTCTTGCTGCAGTGCGGTGCGGTGAGTGTTTCTCTTTGCTGTAGTGCAGTGAGTGTTTCTCTTTGCTGCAGTGCGGTGAGTGTTTCACTTTGCTGCAGTGTGGTGCGGTGAGTGTTTCTCTTTGCTGCAGTGCAGTGAGTGTTTCTCTTTGCTGCAGTGTGGTGCGGTGAGTGTTTCTCTTTGCTGCAGTGCGGTGAGTGTTTCTCTTTGCTGCTGCGGTGCGGTGAGTGTTTCTATTTGCTGCAGTGCGGTGCGGTGAGTGTTTCTCTTTGCTGCAGTGCGGTGAGTGTTTCTATTTGCTGTAGTGCGGTGAGTGTTTCTCTTTGCTGCAGTGTGGTGCGGTGAGTGTTTCTCTTTGCTGTAGTGCGGTGAGTGTTTCTTTTTGCTGCTGCGGTGCGGTGAGTGTTTCTATTTGCTGCAGTGCGGTGCGGTGAGTGTTTCTCTTTGCTATAGTGCGGTGAGTGTTTCTCTTTGCTGTAGTGTAGTGAGTGTTTGTCTTTGCTGTAGTGCGGTGATTGTTTCTCTTTGCTGTAGTGTGGTGAGTGTTTCTCTTTGCTTCAGTGCGGTGAGAGTTTCTCTTTGCTGTAGTGCGGTGAGTGTTTCTCTTTGCTGCAGTGCGGTGAGTGTTTCTCTTTGCTGCAGTGCGGTGAGAGTTTCTCTTTGCTGCAGTGCGGTGAGTGTTTCTCTTTGCTACAGTGCAGTGCGGTGAGTGTTTCTCTTTGCTGCAGTTCAGTGGGTGTTTCTCTTTGCTGCAGTGCGGTGCGTGTTTCTCTTTGCTGCAGTTCGGTGAGTGTTTCTATTTGCTGTAGTGTAGTGAGTGTTTCTCTTTGCTGCAGTGCGGTGAGTGTTTCTCCTTGCTGCAGTGCGGTGAGAGTTTCTCTTTGCTGTAGTGCGGTGAGTGTTTCTCTTTGCTGCAGTGCGGTGAGTGTTTCTCTTTGCTGCAGTTCGGTGAGTGTTTCTCTTTGCTGTAGTGCGGTGCGGTGAGTGTTTCTCTTTGCTGCAGTGCGGTGAGTGTTTCTCTTTGGTGCAGTGCGGTGAGAGTTTCTCTTTGCTGCAGTGCGGTGAGTGTTTCTCTTTGCTGCAGTGCGGTGAGTGTTTCTCTTTGCTGCAGTTCGGTGAGTGTTTCTCTTTGCTGTAGTGCGGTGCGAGTTTCTCTTTGCTGCAGTGCGGTGAGTGTTTCTCTTTGCTGTAGTTCGGTGAGTGTTTCTCTTTGCTGCATTGCGGTGAGTGTTTTTCTTTGCTGTAGTTCGGTGAGTGTTTCTCTTTGCTGTAGTGCGGTGCGAGTTTCTCTTTGCTGCAGTGCGGTGAGTGTTTCTCTTTGCTGTAGTTCGGTGAGTGTTTCTCTTTGCTGCAGTGCGGTGAGTGTTTCTCTTTGCTGTAGTGCGGTGGGTGTTTCTCTTTGCTGCAGTGCGGTGCGGTGAGTGTTTCTCTTTGCTGCAGTGCGGTGAGTGTTTCTCTTTGCTGCTGTGCGGTGCGTGTTTCTCTTTGCTGCAGTGCGGTGAGAGTTTCTCTTTGCTGTAGTGCGGTGGGTGTTTCTCTTTGCTGCTGCAGTGCGGTGAGTGTTTCTCTTTGCTGCAGTGTGGTGCGGTGAGTGTTTCTCTTTGCTGCTGCAGTGCGGTGGGTGTTTCTCTTTGCTGCAGTGTGGTGCGGTGAGTGTTTCTCTTTGCTGCAGTGCGGTGCGGTGAGTGTTTCTCTTTGCTGCAGTGTGGTGCGGTGAGTGTTTCTCTTTGCTGCAGTGCGGTGAGTATTTCTCTTGCTGCAGTGCGGTGCGGTGAGTGTTTCTCTTTGCTGTAGTGTAGTGAGTGTTTCTCTTTGCTGCAGTGCGGTGATTGTTTCTCTGCTGCAGTGCAGTGAGTGTTTCTCTTTGCTGCAGTGTGGTGCGGTGAGTGTTTCTCTTTGCTGCAGTGCGGTGATTGTTTCTCTTTGCTGCAGTGTGGTGCGGTGAGTGTTTCTCTTTGCTGCAGTGCGGTGAGAGTTTCTCTTTGCTGCAGTGTGGTGAGAGAGTTTCTCTTTGCTGCAGTGCGGTGAGAGAGTTTCTCTTTGCTGCAGTGCGGTGAGTGTTTCTCTTTGCAGTGCGGTGAGTGTTTCTCTTTGCTGCAGTGCGGTGAGAGAGTTTCTCTTTGCTGCAGTGCGGTGAGTGTTTCTCTTTGCTGCAGTGCGGTGAGAGAGTTTCTCTTTGCTGCAGTGCGGTGAGAGTTTCTCTTTGCTGCAGTGCGGTGAGTGTTTCTCTTTGCTGCAGTGCGGTGCGGTGAGTGTTTCTCTTTGCTGCAGTGCGGTGAGTGTTTCTCTTTGCTGCAGTGTGGTGCGGTGAGTGTTTCTATTTGCTGCAGTGCGGTGAGTGTTTCTCTTTGCTGCAGTGCGGTGCGGTGAGTATTTCTCTTTGCTGCAGTGCGGTGAGTGTTTCTCTGCGGATGGCAGCCACGATCGAGCTGGGTAGCAAGCCATGCTTCACACACACACACACACACACACACACACACACACAGAGCAACCCCACAGCTACACAGCTCCTACTCATCAGCCCCGCCCCAAATCCCACAACACCCCCAACCCCACTCCAAGCGCGTATCAGTTTGTAATACAATGCATTACAAAACATTCCTATTCATCCGACAGGAAATCATTTAATTGCGCATCCACAGGCTCGTCACTCACCCTACACAATGCCTCAGCATACAGCCGAAGTTGACGAACACACAAAACCTGATGAAGACTGAACCAAAAGATCAAAAAGGGACAAATTGTACCACCTGAGCAGGTTATTAATAACCCACACTAGCTTGGCTTTAGCCTTCCACCGCACCCCCCATGCTCCCCAACACACACACACACACACACATTAAACAAAATGTATGATGAGAAGCAGAATTTTAGAATAATAAGTACTTCTATAAATAAATCATTATAACTTGTTAAATACATGTATATAACGCTAATAGTAAACAGACTGGGTTTTTTTGTTTTGTTTTGTTTTGTTTTTGTTTTCGTTTTTTGTTGTTTTTTGTTTGTTTGTTTGTTTTGCTTTTGGTTTTTTGTTGTTGTTGGTTTTTTTGTTGTTTTTTGTTGTTGTTGTTTTAGGTGGGTTTTTTTGGGTTTTTTGTTGTTGTTTTTTACTTTTCCTCCACATTTTTTTTTTTTTTAATGGAAAATGAAGACATGAACTAGGAGATATAATTTCTCGATAAATAAGAAGTATTGTAAGACTGACCCTTTTAGATACAATGTTTATAAGATCTAAAAAAAATAACCCAACTTTGGTTGTTGTTGTTTTGTGTGTGTTTGTTTGTTTGTTTGTTTTTGTTTTTTTATGGTGTGTGTGTGTGTGTTTGTGTGTGTGTGTGTGTGTGTGTGTGAGTGTGTGTGTGTGTGTGTGTGTGTGTGTGTGTGTGTGTGTGTGTGTGTGTGTGTGTGTGTGTGTGTGTGTGTGTGTGTGTGTACGTTTCTTCTACTTGTTATGGAAAATGAAAACAAGTGGTCTGAGATATATCATTTTTCTATAAATAAACATATATCATAGCACTGTTATGTCTACAGACAGAATGATGTACAATCTTGCCCTGTTTCATTGGAAACTGTGTATGACTGATAAGCATGCTGATTTATGATGCGACAATATTCTGATCATGATGTGAAGAATTATGTGTTAGAATGAGGCTGAGCAGTTGTGCCACCAGGGATGTGTATCATTACAATATTGTGGCCGAATATTATCATAATATTATATTCAATAATAATAATAATAATAATAGCAATATTTCTATTTTTTAGAAGTTCCGTCGGATGAATCCTGGCATAGCGGCGACTCCTATCGTTGAAATGATATTGAGTCTCCATGATTTACTGATGTATAGTAACCAGTACTTAAAGTGCAATAATTGCCTATGATTGATTAATCAGTTGAAGAGTCAGGCGTGTTCCGAACTGGTGAATGCATATAACATTATTTATACTTTGCTGCATATTCATTTCCGGCGCTTCTCACCCAGCCTCCATACTCGCGTTGCTTTTGTTTTGTTTATTCCGCATTAGTGTGTGTGTATGTGGTGTGTGTTTTATCTTCAGTTTAACGTCTATTCACTATAAGTGTTTTTAGACGGAAAGGAGTAAAGAAGTGGATAAAGGAAAGGGAATGCATGTGAATATTAGTGTAAAAAAAAAAGTATTCATGTTATGTATCAGAGGAAAGGTATATTATAAGAAAAAGGTCGAAAGAGATTGTGGTGTGTAGTGAATGAGGTGTCATGGGAAGGAGAATACGTATATGCATATCAACATGTATTAACCTACAACAATATAACAACATTAATTATAACACATCAAAGGAGGATACCAACTGGACTGGAGTTTAAAATTTCCGAAAACATTCTAAGCAATGAATAATCATTCAAAATATTTTCAGTGGTTAATGAAATATTGAAAGAAAAGTCATCAACTACATCTTTAGGAATTAAATGTCTTATGTGGTGTGTGTGTGTGTGTGTGTGTGTGTGTGTGTGTGTATTTTCCCTAACATATATCTATAGTTACCCGGTTCAAAGTATACGTGTTTACCGCTTTAACTCACTCAGTACGGCCAGTGCTCTTTTCTCCTCTACACAGACCCCTCGGATGTCCAGTGGGTGTCTGAATGACCCAACCTTTAGCTTCCGTCGTCAGAACTGTGGTATTCTTTGTCAACATTCACCTCTTCAGTATAAGAGCGTTCCGCTTGCAATATTTTGATGATGGTAATTGGGATGAAACGCTGTTAACGTCGTCTCTTTCGCTGTTCGTATGGAGAGAGTTAAGTCAGTGGAGAAGGAGAAGGAGTAATTTGTGTTTTGTGTCCTGGTGATTGCAGACATGTTGTTATAGTAATTATTAATTTTCACAGTTAAATGCTGTCGTTTAAAACTGAGGGAGGGGAGGGGAGGAGGGGAAGGGGGTGTGAATGGCGCCGCTTATAGTTATTACTGATGTTGCGTATCAGTCAATGCCGGCTTGCCGTTTCGTCTTTGTACCTATCCGTTTTGTTTGGTTTGTGACTGAACTGCATTGTTTGGGAATAGTGGAAATTGTGATGATCAGCTTTATCTCTGAACGTCCATAGCTTCTTCTTCTTCTTCTTTTTTCATGAGAATACGGTACACGTATGCATCTGTAAGTGTGTGTGTGTGTGTGTGTGTGTGTGTGTGTGTGTGTGTGTGTGCGTGTGCACGCGCGTGTGTCTTGTTGTGTCGTGTATTTCAACTCATAAGCTATGGTATGCGTCATTTTCTTCAGTCAGTTAAACTAATCGCCAAAACGTATATGTACATACACCTATCTTGACTTTTCTCTGTTCGTTTTCTGTGATGAAATATATCATGTTTATACTTGATCACTCTGTGTCTGTTTGTGATCATTCTGCGTCAACAGGTTAGTTACATTTTTATCCCCGGATTATTATATAACCTAAGTTAACAATCAGGATTGTGATGATAAAAAAGGTTATAATACTGAATTCATAATCTTTATTTTTGTTTGCTGATATCATTCTTTCACTGTTGGTTTAAACATATTGTGATGTCTTTGACTAGTACACACACACACACACACACACACACACACACACACACACACACACACACACACACACACACACACACACACAAAGAAAAACAAACGGCAAACATAATATGTAACTATATTGTTTGGTTGTATTTTTTTGTAGTTTCTTCTCAGTCTTCTTCTTTTATTTTATTTTTATTTTTTACCACAATGTATTTTTAAGCTGGGTATTTTCCCTACTGGGATTTTGTTTTATTGTGTCTGCTTAAATGTTATGGCATAGTATACTATGGAGCTACTGTTGGATTTTCTTAATCGAAACACACATTTTCACAGAAGAGACCAATGTCAAACCAAAGGAAACGCTGTCATTAAAGGGAAGCAAAGCAAACAGCATTCACGTAATTGTATCAAGTGGTTGTTTCCCCTTAGTCATCTCTGCCTGTCGAGGTCGGAGGAAGGTGGGAGAATGGTTAAGACTTCTCAGCTGCCAATACAGAGAGTCCGTGGGCGTGGGGGTTGAAACCCCTTTCTCGCCCATTCCCCCAAATTTGACTGGAAAATCAAAATGAGCGTTTAGTCTTTCAGATGAGATGATAAACCAAGGTCCCATGTGCAGCACGCACTGACTTGGCGCACTGAAAAAGAACCCATGGCATTCTCTGACAAGACGGTATGTTGTTCTCTGGCAAAATTATGTAAAAAGAAATCGACTCTGACAGGTACACAAATATAAGTATGCACTCAAGGCCTGACAAGAACGTCAGGTTATGCTGATGTCACTGGGCATCTGCCTAGCAGATGTGGTGTAGCGTATATGGATTTGTCAGAACGTAGTGACGCCTCCTTGAGAAACTGAAACTGCCAAGGTCATGTTAACATGTATATGTTTCCATAAAACACTTAACGCAGACAGTGAGTAACATGAACTTTAACAAGCGTATCATATTTTCTGTCTATGTATGCACATGTTTATGGGTAGTAGCAGGTACTCAAGATATGTTGACCTGGGAGGTTCGCCCTCAACCCACCAGATCCCAACACTAGAGCTGAACCCACAACCAACAGACTGAAGTTTATAATTCCAAACACTGAACCCACAACCATCAGACTGAAGTTTATAATTCCAACCACTCTTGCACCCACCTGTCCTGTTGTTCCAAACTCTTTCTTCAACTTCCCACCAACATTAAATTTTGATTAATTTTCGAAAAATATAAAATGAAAACACAACTTACTATAAGCATCCAATTCACACCATTCACAAACCGGAAAAGACATAGGTTCTTCTCTTCCCGTTCTCGTTTATCTCCCTTTACCATAAGCATTTTCCCCTTAATTATCTGTTATCATTAATTTACATCCATGGCCAAACATTTTGCCTACAATCACGAGTTTAAATGATTTCACCACCCAACCAATCCAGATTTTGCCTCTTCCCCCACAAAGTTTCTTTTTCATTGAGTAATAAGGACTAACAATATGAGTCAGTAATGCTGTGGGAAGCTGTTTGTGGGATTATTGTATTGTATTGTATCACTTGTTAGCCATGATAGATTTCTCTGTGTGAAACTGGGGCTGCTCTGCCCAGTGAGAGTGATGCCACAGTGCAACGTAACTTTTTTGTCTCGATCCTCTAGTCAGCAAATTATTTGTTTTATTGTCAAAGTGGAATTTTCAACAGCGTTTTATCAGGGACAACCCCTTTGTCAAGGGATTTTTAAATAGTGTCTACTAAATTGTGTAATGTACATGCTGCACACACGACCTTGATTCATTTATCTCATCCAAAAGGCTAACACCCAGACCACCAGATTAGTCATGCGCTCTGTGGCATATCATCGTGTTCACTACTACTGATTCAACATCATAACTTGCCTGCCAGTTTGGTGTTGTTGCAGACTTGATAAAGTTGTGTGTTTTTTCTGCAAGCTTAAAGCTTGCTTTCTGTAAACAGATTTACTTAAAATGAAATCACTAGAATAAAAAAAAAAGTCAAAATATCACTGGACTGATATGCACAATGACATTCTATGTGTTAATGTGTGTATTTTGAATGCTCATGAAAATGTGTAACTGCCACTGTCCAATAAGAAATCATAATTTATCAACTGATGCCTGTACACATTGTTCTTTGTATCTTTTACATTTTTCCTGCTCTTTTAATTGTGTTTGATGCACAATTCCATAAATTCATTAACCATTAACAAAGTTTTCAACATTTTATGTATCAAACAACTGATGCTTGAACTGTTTGTGTTGTGCTACAAGTCAACAAAGAATATCAATAAAGTCCTCTGGACACAAAACCAAATGTTCAAACATGTGCTCAGGTGTCTTGTGTGTCTACAGTTTTATTCACAACACTGACCTTTAATACGTGCATGCACAGAGTGAATTGTCCGAATAAATCAGCATGCATATTTTATATGTTCTTAGATTTTTAATCACCAATTTTTTTTAGATTTTTTTTAAAATTAAAAACAGGAAACATTTAAGGTAAAAAAAATGAAAACTATCACAGCGAATCACGTCAACAACCCAAATTCAAGGAATAGTGTTCTCAATGGCAGTGGCCCTTGAATAAAATGACGTGCACTGCACAGGTGAGAACTATGATTTCCACAGAAAAGATTTTCAGGTTTAGGTTGGGCTTTTTTTTCTTTTTCATCATTATTCTAAATTCTAAATCAGGTGGAACAGTTCGCTGCTGTGCTTACTGGTCATCGACACAGGCAGAAATGGGATTTGTATGTGCATGTGTGTGTGTGAGAGAGAGAGAGAGAGAGAGAGAGAGAGAGAGAGAGAGAGCGTGCATGTGGAAAGAGCTCAAATAAAAACGTTTCCAAACCTTGGTCGTTTTTATATTAAGGACTTAAAGGGCATGTCATTATCTGCTTTTTTCATCTTTTTTTTTTTTTTTTTTTTTTTAAACAAATTTTCAACAACAAAAAATTATAAAACCCTGTTATGAATCACTGATGTTCATGGCAGGCACAGATGTGAGAAGAGAAAACATGCTATGGATGAGTGAACCTTTGTTGTCACTGGCAGACATAAACATAAATTAAGTACGTCACACATACACGTTTCTACATCTAAACTGAATGCATGCGACTTGTGTGCGGGTGCAGTTGTACATTTCATGTGTTACATATACTGGCTGCACTGAAAGAACTACACTGTGTGCGTACGTGCATAAAATGTATTTTCTGATTTTATCATGAGGTACAGGACGCTGGAGAACCAGGTGCCACATCCGGACAAAAACATAACATTTTGTATTTCATGGTCAGGTAGATAATACTGTATGATACAAAATCTTGAATGAAAGCAGACTGCTGTACATCAGAGAAATTCAAATGATCCAAGTGACCTCCCGTCTTCATTCTGATGGGTCATTTGAAGAACAACGCCACACCAGTGACACAAGGCATGGTATGACAATGACCCCTGTCAACGTGTAGAACACCACACCAATGGCACAAGGCATGGTTCAACAATGACCCCTGTCAATGTGTAGAACACCAACGGCATGGTCCAACAATGACCCCTGTTGAATATCACACTAATGGCACAAGGCATGGTCCGACAATGACCCCTGTCAATGCGTAGAACACCACACCAACGGCATGGTCCAACAATGACCCCTGTCAATGCGTAGAACACCACACCAACGGCATGGTCCAACAATGACCCCTGTCAATGTGTAGAATACCACACCAATGGCACAAGGCATGGTCCGACAATGACCCCTGTCAATGTGTAGAACACCACACCAATGGCACAAGGCATGGTCCGACAATGACCCCTGTCAATGTGTAGAACACCACACCAACGGCATGGTCCAACAATGACCCCTGTCAATGCATAGAACACCACACCAACGGCATGGTCCAACAATGACCCCTGTCAATGTGTAGAATACCACACCAATGGCAAATGGCATGGTACGACAATGACCCGTCAATGTGTAGAATACCACACCAATGGCACAAGGCATGGTCCGACAATGACCCCTGTCAATGTGTAGAACTCACCAATGGCATGGTACGACAATGACCCGTCAATGTGTAGAACTCACCAATGGCATGGTACGACAATGACCCGTCAATGTGTAGAATACCACACCAATGGCACAAGGCATGGTCCGACAATGACCCCTGTCAATGTGTAGAACAACTCACCAATGGCATGGTCCGACAATGACCCCTGTCAATGTGTAGAATACCACACCAATGGCATGGTCCAACAATGACCCCTGTCAATGTGTAGAACACCAACAGCATGGTCCAACAATGACCCCTGTCAATGTGTAGAACACCACACCAATGACACAAGGCATGGTCCGACAATGACCCCTGTCAATGTGTAGAATACCACACCAATGGCATGGTCCAACAATGACCCCTGTCAATGTGTAGAACACCAACAGCATGGTCCAACAATGACCCCTGTCAATGTGTAGAACAACTCACCAATGGCATGGTCCGACAATGACCCCTGTCAATGTGTAGAACACCACACTCATGGCACAAGGCATGGTCTGACAATGACCCCTGTCAATGTGTAGACCACCACCAATGGCATGGTCTGAAATGACCCCTGTCAATGTGAAGAACACCACACCAATGGCATGGTCCGACAATGACCCCCATCAATGTGTAGAACACCCCACCAATGACACACGGTATGGTCTGACAATGACCCCTGTCAATGTGTCATCAAACACATCGCTGACCAGTAAGAGTTACAACTGTGCTTCTGAAATTAACGGGCTGAAGCCCCCACATTGTATTACTCTTTTTATCACAACTCATTTCTCTATGTGAAATTCAGACTGCTCTCCCCAGAAAGAGAGCATCGTTACACTGTGTGCACCACCCTTCCCCCCCGCCTCAGTGCCTGCAATTTTGTTTGTTTTCCTATCGAAATGGATTTTTCCAAAGAATTTTGCCAGGGACAACCCTTTTGTTGCCATGGGTTCTTCTACATACTTTAAATGCATGCTGGTTAATTAATTGTCTCATCCAAATGACTAGCATCCATGTATGTCTGAAGAGATCAAGAACTTCATCATAAAGGTTCAACAGGAAAGTCTGCATAAATCCCCCCCCCCCCCCCTCCTCTCCCTTCCCCAGAAAATTTAATGACACTCCTCTCTCTCCAAAAATTCACAGCACAAGTCACTCACAAAATTCTCTCTCTCTCTCTCACACACACACACACACACACAGAAATATCAATCCTCATGAACAGCAGTATTCCCACATAAGTTTATTCAGACTCTTCACAACATACACACACACACATACAGAAATATCAACCCTCATGAACAGCAATATTCCCACATTCAAAGTTTATTCAAACTCTTCACTTCTTGGAGTTGAAGTAATCATTCAGGACATCAAGGGCCTGTGTTTCTTTGCCGTAGTCCTGCAACAGAGCGAAAAAAAAAACAGAGCAATGTTAATGTTCAGCTTCCAAAAGGGCTTGCTTATAGACAGACCCCTTCTCTTCTGCATTACAGAACTGCAGCTCTCGTGTTGAAGTTCACACATATGTACTGGTGCACATGGCTGTTTTTACCCCATTGCATCACAGCAACCACAAGCAGTCTTACGGCATGTTCTTGCTGCCATGACAGTGAATATGGATATGGATTAAAGGATCTTTAACATACATAACTTATCTTCTGCATGTGTATGCACATGAATGTGGTTTATGCACAAACTGCCATGACAGAACACCACTCCGTTCCTGCCGAATCCTCCCAACCTGTTCACAACCATATAAGCCCAGTGCTAAACTAGAAAAAGCATCTGGCTGAAATTGTGAACAAAAAGCAAACAAACAAAACAAAAAAACAAAAAACAAAAAAAACAAAAACCAACAAAAATTACCAACATGTTTGTTATTTTTCACTAGAAACCTCCTCGTCCCGGGGCCCACCAGGCACTGGAACCTGAATTCAAATCCAGACTGAAAGTCCAAGACCTACGCTTTAGCCACACAATTGTTGCACCCAGTAAGGTGTGGAGTATAAAGGGAAATCTACTGGGAGCTAATCATCCTTTGAGATAACTTTTCATTGAGATAATTGGCAAAACATATCAGCATCATTTTCAGTCAATCAAACAAGCTGCCCCACCCATGAGCATGCTGCATATACCTTGACGACCACCACACCACAGCCGTTGACCTTGCGGGCCTTGCCCTCCTTGTCGATCTTGCACAGTCCTGCCCACTCTCCCAGCTTCTTGCTGTCGTCAACCTGCACACACACACATACACACACACACAGAGTGCTCACTGTCACCATCATGTCATCGCTCATCTCCCCATTCAAACCACACACTGAGGGAACTGCAGCAATGTGCAGCAGCCTCAGAGCAGCAGATGCAGTCACAACATTCACAGGAACCTCAGACATGCATGAGGCGCTAATCCTCATCAGTGTCAGTAGAGGGAGCATATTTGTCATCATGGGTTCCACCACTCACATATCAAAAACAAACCGCAAGAACTAGAATTGAAACCTTTTTTTTTCCTTCTTTTTTTGAAATCACAGACAAAACAAAAGGCAACAACTAGTTCAATAGTTGTGAAACCTGGTTTTCATCAGCCACCAATGTGCACCCACACAGGTGCCATTGCTCTTTATATGGCAAGTGGTGATGAGGCATACCATGCAGCACATGCATGTCTGTTCAAAGGGAAACAACCTGAGTACAATAAATGGGCCCACCAAAATTTCACGTACATAAAAAGTCATAATGGTTATAGAAAGGAAAGACAATTCTTTCACAACAGACACCAGTCACTGCAATTATTCTCAAACTGAACAGCACCTAACGAAATCATCAAACAGGAAAGCAAAATCTTCTTTTCAAATTTATTCATTTTCCCTTTCAGTTTTAATTTACATGTCATGAGTCAACAACCATGCAGTGAAAACCAGAAAAACAGATAAATTACACACCAACTTTAGTGATGGGAAATATTTCAAATGCAATTCACTTGCACAGTGCCTCATAATTTCAAGCACTTCAAAAATTATCTGCTTTCTAATTTCCATGTGGCATAACTGGTCTTTTTTCTTTTTTTTTTACCAATCCATTCCCTCCCAACTCATACATAATTCAAAATACCCAGTATGTAATGACTAAGAAACATCCAGAAAAGCCTGCAGTTACTGTTCTGTCAGCCTCTAGAACTGCTCTTGTAAACAGAACCTCAGTCACGTATGTTAACCCTTTCGCTGCCAGGAAAATAAGATTTAAGTGAAATCTATTTGCCAGGGCTTTTTCACCAAAAACAGGTATAAATTTTCAAAAAATTCTGTGCTCTTTGTTACTGGAGAGAGACCCATAAAAGTATATATTTTCTGAAAGGTAAATTAATAAAGAGCACAAAACACATGATGTTTTCCCATTTTATATATTTTTAGTGACATGCTGTTGTTTTGAAATCAGTGTTTTGTTTTTTGTCACATTTTCAACTTGTTCATTACTAACATTAGTCAGGTAATTTGCACTAAAATATCATATTTTCTGGACAAATGGATATCTGCATACACAAAATCATACTAGAACAACCACCAAAAAAAAAAAAAAAAAAAAATTAAAAATAGATATTCAATGCATTTCTTGATTGCTCCCTTTATTTTCTATCAAATCGTCCTATAAATGTTCATCACTGTCTTCTTCGAGTTTACGCTTCAATTCTTTCTGAGCACCAGCAAAATAAAGCAATCTTAGTTGATTTAGTTTGCTACGATCGCATGTCTTGAGCACGGCGTCAGTCCGACATTTTGTTGAGCGAGCGAGGCAGGCAAACACCGGGACAGTAACCCAACCAAAACGTTCAAATAAAGGACTGCCTCATGACATAGATGGGGTTTCTAGCTATGAATAGAATCCAGAAAGATTCCCCAAGCTAAAGCAACCAGCATTTTTGTCAACGAATTGAATGCAAAGCAGGGAAATGTCAGAATATTTCGATGACGAGTTATCTCGTCATATAGGCAGCCTAGGGGTTAACGCCAATCCTCATCCTTGTCAGCAGAGGGAGCATTGTTGTCATCACTGGTTCCAGAAAAAGAAAATGCTGGAGGGTCACAAAAAAAAAAAGCCCACCAAATCAGTAAGGACCATCACCCATTCAGGTTCACCTGAAATATTGCCCATGGTCATACTGACTCAGAGTGAGACAATACATGTAAACAGTACGGAGATAATCCTGGCCACCATGTTATTTTGCTTTGTCAAGCTGTGACGAAGTGATCAATCCACAGGAACACAAAGTGCTCAACGTTTTCCCAGCCAGCTGGCTAGTAACGATGGATATTAACCCCTTGACTGCTGATCCTCAGTGAAATGAGATCAGCATGGCCTGGATTTGAAGTGCAGTTACTAATTTTTGTATACTTGCCATTTCTAGTTCAAGTGATTTTACTGATCAAAGGTAATGCAATCCCAAGCAGAAATCTGCATTGAGAATGGTGAGTGGCATCCTGATCTATACTGAAAGCTCACTAGTGTTGTCTCAGTGAGCTGACAGCCCTTCACTGCCTAAGCTAGTATGCATAACCATACTCATCAACAGGGGTAAAGATGTTAAAGTTAAGCAACAGCAAAAAAAGAGTTCAATATCTTTCACTCCTTCAAGTGCAATAACTTCAAATCAGTGCTGTGTAGCACTTCCCATCAGTCTGCACATTGGTCATTGAAAGGTACTGTCCTACCTTCGCTTCACTTCCAACTATTTCTAAGTAAAAGGGATCTGACAAACTGTATCTCTTAAAAAAAAAACCCTCTACCCATTCAGTTCACTTCAAATCTGCACCAAGTATGAAAACACAGAACCTGATCAAACTCAGCTTTAAAAGACTATCTAAAAACTTGGGCGAAAAAAAAAAAAAAAAAGAGAGAGAGACAAGAGATAACCACCTCATGTTCTTTTTCCATTATATAACTACTGACCTTGAGGAGGTTGATGCCGTGCTCGGCACACAGCGCCTCGATGAGTTTGCCGTACATGGGTTCATCCACACTGTTGGACAGGATGCACAGGTGGGCCTGACGCCTGCAGACATATCAATCATTCATCGTTATCATCAGGCTGGGTAACACCATTGCCTTTTTCAAGTTACAGCCACCATTGCACCAGGACAACATTTTCAATGACACTGAGTTGATGACATGGATTTAACACTTCCTGCAGCACTGATTTATCACCGTTCCTGCAGCACTGATTCATCACTGTTCCTGCAGCACCCATTCATCACTGTTCCTGCAGCACTGACTTATCACTCTTCCTGCAGCACTGATTTATCACCGTTCCTGCAGCACCGATTTATCACTGTTCCTGCAGCACTGATTTATCACTGTTCCTGCAGCACTGATTTATCACCGTTCCTGCAGCACCGATTTATCACTGTTCCTGCAGCACTGATTTATCACTGTTCCTGCAGCACTGATTTATCACTGTTCCTGCAGCACTGATTTATCGCTGGGCCTGGTGGTGGTGTGTAAACTGTATGTGAGAGGCTTACTGGACTCCTTTTGCTTTCTACTAATCTTTCCCTGCACTAAATTTTAATTTATTTTATTTATTTGTTTATTCATCCATTTATCTATTTTCAGAATTATTGATTTTTTTTTTCTCTCTCTCTCTCTCTCTTTTTTTAATTTATCTATTTCACCTTTTTGTTAATACTTTTTTTTTTCCATTTTCCCTCAAAACCTAAGCTTGTTGGGTTACATTGCTGGTCAGGCATATGCTAAGCAGATGTGGTGTAGCATGTATGGATTTGACAGAACGCCATGATGATGATTCCTTGAGTAACTGAACTGAACTGAACTGAAGCTAAAGGAACACTGATGAAATCGAGTCACACACCTCTTGGATCTGGATGTGCATCTGTCAGACATGACACTGGTGTCCTGGAGATGACAGGACACCAACATGCCCATGTTCAATGCCTCTTCCAGCCAACAAGACTAACGACTTCAACAGTTACGAGAGCAATGTCAACTTATCACACGGCAATGTCAACTTATCATACAACTTTGGTATGCAAGGGCACTGATACAAGAAAAAAAAAAAAGAAAAAAAAAAAAAAAGGCAGTCTGTCATATGCACCTCCTGCTCTTCCAACATTTTTCAAATAAGCTTTTCATTTACATAACTGTAACTTGTGTAAGCAACATATAGAGCACTTTCTGCATTTTGTTTTTTATACACGCTCCCTATTCTTAAGATATACAAACAGTCAATTTAAGACGTACCATGCAGTTCAATTCTGAACCAACAACAGCCAAAGTTTGGCGTGAAGCTCAGAAAAAGCCCTGAGCACACCAAATCTTTACTACAGAGAAAACAGGTCATTTTCCAGACGGATGACTTACTTATCAAGCGCCTTCGTGGCCTCGTTGGCACCGCGGGCAAGCCCATCATGAATCAGTGCGGTCTTCAGCACCTCCTGCACAGCAGTGTAGATGTCCATGGAACCAGCTCCAGCTGGGGCAGCGGCAGCGTCTCTGTAACAGGAAACTGTGTGTGAACCAGGAAACTATGTAAAACAGGAAACAGCAAATTATCATGTGAAAGGCAGTGCTCTTGTCAAAGTTATAAATCATGGAAGTCCCAGGGACTTTTTCTGGCCATAATTCAAGGGAATCCCATTGCTTCAGAGGTTCATTCCAATGCTGCACATTCTAATAAAAATTTCAATCTGCACTCCTACATATAAGTATACAGATCAGGCTGAAGCTCCGATACTATTTCTACTTTTTTTTTTATCTTCTAGGCTTTTTTTTTTTTTTTTTTTACTAAGGAGGCAGAATGGTGAAGACACTCATCTGCTTATAATATAGAGAGTCTGTGAGGGTCTGGATTCAAATCCAGCTCTCGCCTTTTCTCACACGTTTGACTGGAAAATAAAACTGAACATCTAGTCATTCAGATGAGATGACAAACTGAGATCCTGTGTGTAGCTAGTACACACTTGGTACACTGAAATTGTGAAGAAGAACCCATGGGAATAAGAGTGTTGTCCTCTGGCAAAATTCTGTACAAGAAATCCATTCTGATATATACACAAATATTATATGCATGCAATCAAGACCTGACAAAGAGGGTCATGCTGCTGGTAAGGCATCTACTTAGCAGGTGTGTGCAGTGTATATGGATTTGTCCAAATTTAGTGACCTCTCCTTGAGAAACTGAAAATGGAACTACTCCATGAACATACAATGTAAATGTAATGTTTCTAACTTCAAAGCATCATATACATGACTGATACATTCAGGGGTGAAATCAGAAACAATCATTTTTCAATACAAATCATCTCTGGGAAAGACCTAATCACAAAATACATTAAAGATTACTTTGATAGCTGAAACAGCTTTCAATTGTTCAAAGTTCAATGCTGGTTGTCAGTGGGGGTCACTCACTCAGTGAATAAATCATACAAGAAAATAACAAGTTCTGGTGCCATGATTGATAGTATGTGAGGTGCATAGCACAAGAATGACCCAGTTACTTCATATAGTGATATACATTGATCTTTACTTTGCTCACCTTTTAGTGGAAATGAGCACTCATATGTATCAATGTGTAATGTTTACCAGCAAGAGAACACCTTCCAGAGGAACCTGGACTTTTTGCACTTACCCTTCGGTATCAGACATCTTGTACCAAAGTCCTTCTGTAAAAAAAAAAATAACACAAAAATATCATTAGAGAAAATTGTTGTATAAAACTGATTATGCTTTTATGGTTGTGATCACCGATTTTTTCCCCTAGCAAAGAAGGTGCTTTTCTTTTCAATCAGTAGAGCACAATTCACATCCAATACAAATATACATGATGACTAAATGAGCCAAAAATATATGTCAAAGAAGTCTGCACCAGATGACATCAGAAAATGACTGTGGTGCACACATCTGTTAACATCACCAATGCAAGATTTGCAATTATACGGTAATCATGCAGATATAAGATTATATATATATATATATATATATATATAATACAATATTATTATTATAACATGGAAGGCTGACTCACAGTTTAACTTAGTGAGAATGTGGGTTACTGCACACAGGACACAAATCCGAGGGTTGTTAATTTTTTTCTAAGTAGCTGGGTGTCCACTGATACAAAGCTCGGTGCTTCACGGAGATCCTGACGACTATGTCACTGAACAATTACACCCAGTAATTTTCAATGAAGGGAGTTTGTTAGTAATTAGTGGGAGTTTGTTGGTAATTTTGATGGGAGATTTGGCATATATTGAGTCAGGAGGAAGTGTTAAGGATGACCAATCTGTGGGTCAAGAATTTTATTCCTAGTTGGACTTTTCTGTATAGGACAGTTCTATCACTGTATCAGCCACTAGTGAAAAGTTTATGCCTGACAACTGCGGCAGTGAAAGCAAAATCAAGAATGAAAAAAGGCCCGCATAATATTCCCTGGAATGCCATGAACATTACATCCGCCAATTTACCCGGACCGATGTCGAGCTCCTAGCTGCACATTGACTGAGGATCCATGCCCAGTGATGGCCTTTTTTTTTTTTTTTTTTCCCAAGAATTAAAAGCAAAAGAGAAGACAGCCAGATTTTTTTCTTTACATTATATACATTATTTTAAATTAAAATACATCCCCCCCCCTCCCCCATCCCCAAATTATGCACAAACCTGTCAACTTTCGAGACTTTTACAATATATTATCACCATAATTGGATTTATAACCATTCAATTCAAACTGCCACAACAGATTTCCTCCATCTTTAACTTTTATGACTGCACTGGGCATCGATCCAGATGTAACTATTACCGGTGTGGTTCAATGACATTCTCGATGGGATCTCCACAAAGTACCAAGCTTCGGATTGATGCCCAGCTACTTCAAATCATCACATGCAGTAATTTTAGTTGGACTGGGAAGTTTGTTGGTAATTTTGGTGGGAGATTTGACCAAAAAAACATGGTGTCAGGAGGAGGTGTCGAGGGTGACCAATCTGTGGATCAAGAGTTTTATTCCTGGTTGGACTTCTCTGTTGGGACCGTACGTTCTATCAAGTATCAGCCATTAGTGAAAAATTCATGCTGGAAAGCAGCGAAAGCAAACTCAAGAATCAAGAAAGGCCCGCATTTCCCTGAAAGACCGGAACTGAAGTATGCATAGACTTTCAGTCGCTGCACACCGATCCTGGATCGAAGCCCTCCACCGGCCGTAACGATTTCCGATGTTGTTCAATGACATTCTCGTCGAGATCTCCACGACGGCAAAGCACTGAATCGACGCCCAGCTACTTCAAAGCTTTTATGATTTATGCAACTCCGTGCTCATGAACGCAGCAGAGCCACGTGCTTCATGACCACATGTACGCTTTCAAAGGTGACAGGTTTGTATTACTGATTTGTCAAGTCACACAAACATTCCCCCTCATTTTTTTTAAGAAGTGGAAACGATCAACAACATCTAAACTGCGTGTTTCCCCCCAACCCTACCGAAATTTTAGTTCGTAAAAATAAAACACACACGCAGGTACTTACGACGCGTTCAACACACGGTATTAGTGAAACGGAAGTGAACGGAAGTGAACACTTGTACAAATGTGTACAGCGATTGTGCTAGTGTCGGTGCTCTCGTGGTGTCACTATTTAAACGACAAAAATGTTCGTGCTTCTCTCCTTTAACCAAACTAGGTTCAGAATATATGGTACTGTATTGCTATGCAATTTTACTTTCATTGTTTTAACCATTGGGGGGCGTCATTGAGAAGAAACCCAAGAAGCATGGTCCTGATGGTGCTATGCAGGACATGCAGGAGGGTCGCCACTGACTAAATGAAGTAAAAGCTGGTGTACATATAGTCTTAAACGTATGAATGATGGCGAGTGTGTGTTTTTATATTCTGGAACAAAAGTAGTGAGTTTCTGACTATTGTTGATGAAACGAAACCAAACATCATTGCCTTGACCGAAATAACTGCAAAAAATCAAAAAGATGCAAATGTCTCTGAATATAGTATTCCAGTATACATCATTGATCAGTATCAGCATCAGTAGCTCAAGGCCTTTGTCAGGCCTTGAGAGAAAAAAAGAGATAATAATAATAAAAATAATGATGATGATGATGATGATAATAATAATAATAATAATAATAATAATAATAATAATTAATTAATTAATTAATTAATTAATAATTAAATAAATGAAAATAAATAAAAAGACAATAATGATGATAAATAAACAAATAAGCAAATAAATGTAAAATATGCACACACACACACACACACACACACACACACACACACACACACACACACACACACGGACACTGAAATCCATAGAGCGCTGCACCACACATCTGCAAAGCAGGTGTCAAACCAGCAGCGTAACCCAGCGATCTTAGTCAGGCATTCAGGCATTGAGGGGGTAAAAAAGAAAAGGGGCGGGAGGGGGGCGGGGGGGGAGGGGGGGGGGTGGAGGGGGCGATACATAAACAAATTCGCTTTAGTACACATTACGAATGTTTTTAAGGCTCAAATCAACTCATATTTGAGTTGATCACGTGCTTGATAAACCATTATGTTTCACGACAATAAAGCATTCTGTTTTTATTATGTTCTTTTCAACTAGTTCTATTATGTCGTGAGCTGTCCGGGATGGATTTCGAAATGAATTGTTGTGCACTGTCATTCTCATCATCTCTTCTGAACTATCCATGGGACTGCCACAAGGGTCTCTGCTCTCTCCTGTCCTCTACAATGTCTACACGAAGGGCCTTGCAGACTTAAACAACAATGGAATAGCTCGGGTGCTTACTAGTACTCTTGCGGGTGATTGCCTGGTCTTCAAAACTTCGAAAGATGCTCAGGAAAGAACTAAAGCCGTCCAGAAACAACTAAACAATATTGCTCAATGGTGCAAAGACACAGGATCTTCCATCAATCCAGCGAAAGCCCAAACGTTGCTGTGCACTCTCAACAACAGAACCGCGAGCAAATCACCACCTTCTGTGTCATTCGATGGGATTCAGATCGAAAAAACTGAATGCCTACGCTACCTAGGAATACACTTCGACAGGATGCTGACCTTCAGAAAACATACGGAAAATACTGTTCTCAAATGCAAAAAGGGCCTTTCAGTCTTAAAGGCAATGGCAACCAAAGGTATTGAACAACGCCACCTCTTTCTGCTATACCAATCACTCGTCCTCAGTGTGATCGACTACGGACTTGGGCTAACAACACCGTCTCAAAGCAACCTCCTAAAATTAGAAAGAGTTCAAAATGAAGCTATGAGGCTGATCCTTGGAACAACAAAAGACACGCCCACAGAAACCATGCGATACCTGCTTGACCTTCCTTCAGTGCAGGCCAGAAACAAGTTAGAACAGGTCAAGACCAACTTCAAAGCATTAGAAAACCCTCAAAACCCACTGCATGACGCAGTCAAAGAACCAAAAGGCAGCCGTCTAGGACGAGGAAGATCATGGATGGGGCAAGCAGAAGACACAATCCAGCTAGTATGCCGACTACAAGACCTGAAAGAAACAAAAGAATGGGAGAAAAACCCCGAAAACCTCAACCATCTATTCAACACAGTGATTTCACCCACTCTAGGAAGACATTGTCGGGAATGGCCAGAGGGCAACACTGATGCGGAAGTGAAGCTACTCATAGAAGAAAACAGTAAAGAAGAGGACATCATCATATACACAGATGGCTCAGTCACCAAAGACCAATCCGGTTGGGGATTCACTGCGAAACAAAATGGAAAAACAGTTAGGGGAGAGAATGCTGCCTACAAAGTCACAACCTCCAGCCTAACGATGGAAGTTGAAGCTGTGACACATGCCCTCCAGTGGCTATCGTCCATCCATACGCCCGGAAACCAACATGTCATGATTCTAACCGACTCAATGAACCGCATACAGAAAATTGAAAACGGAATGGGAAGCCCAGAGTGGCATAAGGCAATGCGCAACTTTCAGATTAAAAAACTCACATGGTCATACTGCCCGGGACATGCAGGAGTTAAGGGAAATGAGCGAGCTGACAGACTTGCTGGTAACGCAACACCAACGAGCGGCCTACATCTAGGAAAATCGGAAATCCTCAGAAAAGTCAAAGAATATCAAAAAGATCAGGTACAAGGCCATCACACCATCGATCGCCTCAAAGAAATAAAAGCAGAGAGAGGGAGCGGCCGTAAGTCTAACATGAAAGGTAGAGCACGATGCTTTGCAAATCAAACAAATATCGGCATCATTTCCAAACCAACATTGCGCAATTTTCTTCAAAACAGAGTCTCTGTGGGCTTTTCCAAATCCAATAGACTGAGCAACTCAATAGACGCCACGTTCTTGGCATCAGAGATCTTTTCCCATCCCTCTTGCAGCCAATCAGTGGCAGCCTCTGTGCGTGTGTGTATGTGTGTGTTTGTGTGCATGTGTGGGTCTGTGTTTTTGAGTGCGTTTGTGCATGCGTGAGAGTGTAAGTGTACACAAGTGTCAGGAGAGTTCTGTGCATGTGTGTGTGTGTGTGTGTGTGTGTGTGTGTGTGTGTGTGTGTGTGTGTGTGTGTGTGTGTGTGTTGGAGCTCATGTACGTTTATATGTATTTGACTGTGCTTTCATGTGTTTATGTAAGTTTGTGCCTGCCTATGTGTGCGTATGTGTTAGGGTAGCTGTTAGATACACATGTATGTTAAAATGTATGTATGCAGTGCGTGCGTGCGTGCGTGCGTGCGTGCGTGCGTGTGTGTGTGTGTGTGTGTGTGTGTGTGTGTGTGTGTGTGTGTGTGTGTGGTCACATTTTGGTGTGTGTATGTACCATAGATATAATGTTTTATGTTATCAAAAGCGTTTTTGTAAAGCACCTAGAGCAGATTTCTGGATAGTGTGCTATATAAGTATCCATTATTATTATTATTATTATTATTATCTGTGAAACTGCGTGTTTGGTGCATATCTGTTATGCATGTGTGGGTGTATGTGTGAATGTGTGTCTTCATGTTTTACATTTATTTTCTTATTTATCATCATTGTTGTCTTCTTTCTTTCTTTCTTTATTATTATCATTATTATTATTATTATTTTATTATTTTCATTACTACTACCTTTTTTCTTCTTTTTTTTTAAATATCATAATTATTATTTATTTACTTATCTATCTATTTATATATTTATTTATTTATTTATTTCTCTCAAGGCCTGACTAAGCGCGTTGGGTTACGCTGCTGGTCAGGCATCTGCTTGGCAGATGTGGTGTAGCGTATATGGATTTGTCCGAACGCAGTGACACCTCCTTGAGCTACTGAAACTGAAATTGAACTCTCATCATGAGCGTTGACATAAACACGGTGGCTGTGCATATAGTCATCGAATTTTTTCATTTCCCATGACCCAACCAAGTACACTTCCTTTTCCGATCTATTTTGGAAGCGAAAGCGTCGTGAGTGTTTTCGATGGGATGAAATCTTGTCGTTTTATCTATTTATATAGTGCATCGACACTACAGCTATCGATTGTATGTAAACAGTATTGTGTGTGATTGTGTGGTGTTAAGATTTTGTCTTTATTCTTTTGCAGAAGGACTTCAAACATGTCTGATGTTGAGGCTGAAGGGTAAGTGGCAACCCACGTTGTTCAGAATAAATGATTATGGAATAGATTTGTTAAATGATTGAGCCTATTGGGGAAAAAAAAATCATAATGTGTAATAAACTCACACTCTGACAAAAGTTACTCTTTTCTTTATGTTATCGCTCTCACAAGCCCTGCTTCTCAGCATCTCCGCCAAGGACTCTTCGATCCTCCATATACCTTTCACGCGCAAACAGCATAGCCAACGAGCTTTTCTCTCTCTCTCTCTCTCTCTCTCTCTCTCTCCCAGCAGCTTTGGTGAAAATTTCTACACTACTCCGACGCAGTCCCCAGAGTTTTACGTCAAGACTGAAACGTATCATTATCTCTTTAAGTAATATCTACAATTGTTTCTACAGAATGAGTTGTGTTCACAAAGCATAGACGTTCACTCAACCAGTCACAGAAGGGTAGAGGGGAAGAAATGTGGGATAAGCCCATCGTCTTTACCCATTACTCTGATTAACCTATGGCCATCCAACCATTCAAGAATGTGTTTCCATTAAAATTACTTTTGTGTGCTTGAGGAGGGAGTGTGCAAGCGGTTGTCCCTGTGTGTGGCTGTGTCTGTATGATCGGGTTTTTTTTTTTTTTCTGTGTTATACATGGGCACCATACCTTATTGCTTCTTTGGCATTACTTCATGCAAGTATTGTAAAGTTCCTTCGGTGTTGGAAGGTGCTATATAAGTTTCCGTTATGTTGCGATCATGCTGTTAGCTTGACACTCAATCTGAAGATCTCCACTATGTGCTGTGGTACAGTAAACAAAATTTCAGAGAACCAATATTCTTCTGATAATTATCTGTCAGTTCCACCTGTCAGAACAAAAACCTTCAGTCAGCATATTTGAATCATACCTCACAGAACAGTTCAGGCCACCTTCCCACCATTTGCACACCCCCACTGGCACTGCCTCTTTTCAGATTTCTCAAACTACTGACTTTGCCCACCTCACAGTCAGATCCAAACAGCCCTCCATTTATCATCCATCATTTCAATTGTCATGAATGTTTTGTGAATATATGTGTGTGACTGAGAGTTGGACACGAGCAAGAGAGAACTTGACACATTTTTATAGTTATGCGCGGATGCTTATTCACAGGATTTTTATGAATTATTTTTTCTTTATGTTTTTGACACTTTTGCAGCAAATGCATTTCACTATTTATGGTTCTCTAAAAAGCAGTTTCTCTTCTCCCCCAAGCATACGTTCATACTGATTTGCTTACAGCTTCTATGTCATAGTGTACACCTACACTTATTGAAGTTAATCAGGAAAAGATCATTCACTCTCAGAACTCTCAAAAGTAAGTTATTTGATACTAATGCTTATGATTTCAGTTTAGATATACGTTTTGCTATATAAATGTAGAAATTGAAGTTTCATTTACTATGGCCTGTTTCACATTGTTTCATGTTCTACTTTGCTTTAGACAATCTTTTTTTTTTAAGCAAATGTGTTATGGTAATGGATCTGACTGCACGCTCTGACACCTTGAAACAGAATCTGTTTCCTGGTTCACACACATTGTTTCCTGTTACAGAGACGCTACAGCTGCTCCAGCTGGAGCTGGTTCCATGGACATCTACACTGCTGTGCAGGAGGTGCTGAAGACCGCACTGATTCATGATGGGCTTGCCCGCGGTGCGAATGAGGCCACGAAGGCGCTTGATAAGTAAGTCCTCTGTCAGGAAAATGACCCATGTACTCCTACAGGTTTGTTGATTTTGTGTTTCAAGACCGTCTGTGTGCTTATTACACCCAATGTTTCCAGACTTCTTATTTCAGTACAGTGGCAGGTGGCAGTGTTTTGTCTCAGGAGGAATGGAGACTGCTGTGTGATGTCTGTTTCTTGCAGCTCAACTTCAGAAAGGACACTGTATCACACATGATGAGGATTATGTACACTGTCTTTATGTGGTACCACTCAGGCTTATGATGTGTGCTGTCTTCACACGGTATCACATAGGCTAGTGATGATGTGTGTGCAGGCGTCAGGCCCACTTGTGCATCCTGTCCAACAGTGTGGATGAACCCATGTACAGTAAACTCGTTGAGGCGCTGTGTGCTGAGCATGGCATCAACCTCCTCAAGGTCAGTATTTGAGATTTTTGTCATTTGAACAAATGCCAGGTCTGTCCTATATTTTCTTCTATTTTCTTTTTCTTATTGCGCAGTCATTTTCTTTTTTTATTTCTCCCTGGGATTAACAAACGTCATTTGATTTATTATATGCAGACGGAATGAAAGAATAAAAATGAACAAGGTTTCGGCGCACGTGTGAAATGAGTATCACTCAATACATTAACTTGCAGTCGAAGTTGTCAGGTGAACTTAGATTGTGATGGAACAGGCTGTCACGCTCTAGAAGAGAGCGGACTAGAAACCCCCACCCAACCCAACACTAACACCCAGACAACACAAACACAGACTAAAATAATTCATGGTTTACATACATTTATTCAGTCACACACAGAACTTGCCAAATGAACTGACTAACCACAATCCCAGCCACAACAACTGATACACTTAAACGACAACAGAATGGATAAATAACCCACAACCCCCCCCCCCCCCCCCCCAAAAAAACAACAACAGAGCTTGAAGACACGTCCGTCCAGCGAAAAAAAACAGTCTGAAGAATGTTGTGCACTCAGGACAGTTGATAAACAAAGAAAACCTGAAACACTCTGCACAACACCAGATGATAAAAAAACAAATAAACAAACGATGACGTGGACAACGAAGACTGAAGAAAACGACGATGAAAGCGGGTACACGATGAAAGCAGGTACACGATGACAGTGATGAGAAGAGGGCAGCAGGACTGAAGACAGCAGTCAGCAGCAGAAGGAGCAGCAACACCACCTGGCCAACTCAGGCTGAAGAAGAGATGGTGCACGAAGTGGGATGCTGCAAACTGCCAACCGGGTACCACTACCCTGACGCTGGAAATAAAAAAAAACAAAACAAAGACAAGACACGTCCAGCAGGGCACTCCCTCTGAGCTGGAGCACACAGAACATAGAAGCATGGCCACCAGGAGGAAAAGCGATCCTCACATGAAGGTGCCAACCAGCTGGGTAAAAAGCCCCGAACCAAACAGGCACGACCTTCCTCCAAGAAGGCCGCGGGCGAAAAGCCTAGAGAAGTGTCACTGACAGAACAGAGAAATTTTAAACTCTGCTCAGCAGTGACACAAACACATACATGACTCCACGATTGCACGTGAAAAACGTACAACCGGGAGTCACACATACAAAAAGACAAGCTGGGGAGAGGAGTGGGGAAGGGCATGTACAAAACACTCCACACGAGATTGTCATGAGTTGTGACAATACCCCCCACATAAGTTCAAATTTTAAATTTGGAACAAACAAAACAGTCACAATGAATGACAAGACATTTGACACAACAGACATCCCACTTCCATGTTGGAAAAGTCCATACAACAAAAGGCATTGCAGTGCTGAACTGCTGCTGATCCTACGGTAAAGTTAAAAGCTCGTAAAATAATGCTGATGGTTAAGTAAAAAGAAAAATTAAGTTCATGTAATCCCATTTCAATAGAAAGAACTGAATTAATCAGCAATATCCACATTTAACAGTTGAAATAAAATACATGTTGAAAATGAAATATCTGTTGAAAACAAAATGATGCATGTTGTAATTAAAGTTATTCATTATTTATTGACAATCAAAAAGGTAGGTGAAGGGTGACTCCCAAAGACAAGCACAAGACAGAACTGAACAAAAGAACGCCTCTGGTCCTGCGACCAGAACCCATACTTTAGGGTAAAATGGCAAACACAGAAACACCGATAACACAGAATTTGGCCACCCGGAGGAAAAACAATCCTCACATCAGGGTGCCATCCAATTGGGCAAAAAGCCCCAAACCCCAAATGGCACATGACAGTACCGAACAAAAACGCCTCTGGTCCTACGACCAGAACCCAACACAGGGTAAAATGGCGACACAGAAGGACATGCACAAATGACTGCTCAAAATGTTACATACAAAACAAATCGAGGGAGATTACCCTACCACTTTCCTGTCAATGAAAGCATTATTCAAAGTCAGTTTGGCTGTCTGACAATAACTGAAAAACAACAATAGTTGTATGACAGATTTAAAGAAGCTCACCACTGGGCTGGGTGACAGAACCAAAACCAAAAGAAAGATGAATATCTAAGTTTAGTCGGCAATTGGTTACAAAAAAAATATTTTAACATTTATTCACTAACGGGCAATAATATCAGTGTACTTTGAATAAAGTTCAAAAGGAACTCAACCACTACTCAGTAAAACTTCACCCTAAAAAAAAAGAAAAAAGAAAACCAAACAAGACGTCACACCCTCCCCCAACCCTAACTAACCTAAGTACCCCGCATCTCCACCATTTGTCACGCTCTAGAAGAGAGCGGACTAGAAACCCCCACCCAACCCAACACTAACACCCAGACAACACAAACACAGACTAAAATAATTCATGGTTTACATACATTTATTCAGTCACACACAGAACTTGCCAAATGAACTGACTAACCACAATCCCAGCCACAACAACTGATACACTTAAACGACAACAGAATGGATAAATAACCCACAACCCCCCCCCCCCCCCCCCCCCAAAAAAACAACAACAGAGCTTGAAGACACGTCCGTCCAGCGAAAAAAAACAGTCTGAAGAATGTTGTGCACTCAGGACAGTTGATAAACAAAGAAAACCTGAAACACTCTGCACAACACCAGATGATAAAAAAACAAATAAACAAACGATGACGTGGACAACGAAGACTGAAGAAAACGACGATGAAAGCGGGTACACGATGAAAGCAGGTACACGATGACAGTGATGAGAAGAGGGCAGCAGGACTGAAGACAGCAGTCAGCAGCAGAAGGAGCAGCAACACCACCTGGCCAACTCAGGCTGAAGAAGAGATGGTGCACGAAGTGGGATGCTGCAAACTGCCAACCGGGTACCACTACCCTGACGCTGGAAATAAAAAAAACAAAACAAAGACAAGACACGTCCAGCAGGGCACTCCCTCTGAGCTGGAGCACACAGAACATAGAAGCATGGCCACCAGGAGGAAAAGCGATCCTCACATGAAGGTGCCAACCAGCTGGGTAAAAAGCCCCGAACCAAACAGGCACGACCTTCCTCCAAGAAGGCCGCGGGCGAAAAGCCTAGAGAAGTGTCACTGACAGAACAGAGAAATTTTAAACTCTGCTCAGCAGTGACACAAACACATACATGACTCCACGATTGCACGTGAAAAACGTACAACCGGGAGTCACACATACAAAAAGACAAGCTGGGGAGAGGAGTGGGGAAGGGCATGTACAAAACACTCCACACGAGATTGTCATGAGTTGTGACACAGGCTTCTTTTTTTGTGTGTTTGTGTAACCCAGGTTTGTTGATATTGAGTCTGTTGATGGAACCAGTGATGACAACTATGCTCCCTCTACTGACTCTGATGAGGATTGGCATTTAGATACATGACTGAGGTTCTGTCTGCTCGAGCAAGAGACACCGTAGTTACTGATCAGAAGGCAAATTTAGTCTTTTCTGATGATATGTATTTGTTGTGGTTGATTTGTAATGGTTGGTCGCAGTGTTCAAAAAACAAAATGAATAATTGAAATTTCTTAGTTAAATCATTCATACATTGCATGGATTAATTTCAAAGCACTGTTCAGATTAACATTGCTTTTAAATTATGAAGCATTCTGACCAGAAATATATCCACAGCCGCAGACGTGCACACACTCATCAGTAATGAAAGCAACAGTTATCCATCGCTGGATATAAACACAAAAAATGGTGTATGAGTAGATTGGTGTGGGGTTTTTTTGTTTGTTTTGGGTTTTTTTTTGTTGTTGCCATATTTCTTTTTTTGTCATTTTTTTGTTTTTACATTTATTCTCAGAAGTGCATGATGCACACATGGCTGTGGTTTATTGTCTCCTCCAAATTACAAAGTCCAGTCTGCCACCATTCTGACTGACAGTCTAGTGGAGTGAGAGAAAATACTGGTGACTGTGGGATTTGAACCAGTGCGCTCAGATTCTCTCGCTTCCTAGGTGGACGTGTTACCACAAAGCCAACACTAGTTTATTGTTTCACGATCATGTATTGTGTCATCTGTTTAAACTGGAACAAAAATTATATTTGAAAACTTATTAGGTACTGTGCAAAGGTAACTAGTACAATGGGATTTTCCATTTGTCTGTGTACTCCTTTTTTATTTTGGGGGAATACAGAATTTTGTATATAATTAAGTAATATTGCATTCATCTTGAATTGCTCACATATTAAAGTAGCTTCCCTTTAACAGAGGTGTATGCACTGTGTACACAGATGCAGTTGTAAGTTATGTATTTTGTATGTGTGAAGTGGAACCCATAACTATGCTCCCTCTACTGACACTGATGAGGACTGGCAAATATTTAGATGCATGTCTGAGGTTCTGTTTACTCAAGTGAGAGACAGCATAAAAGAATAAAAATGAAAAGGTTTCGGTGCATGTGTGAAATGAGTATCACTCAGTACATTAACTTGCAGTCAAAGTTGTCAGGTGAACTTAGATTGTGATGGAACAGACTTCTTTTTTTGTGTGTTTGTGTAACCCAAGTTTGTTGATATTGAGTCTGTTGATGGAACCAGTGATGACAACTATGCTCCCTCTACTGACACTGATGAGGATTGGCATTTAGATACATGACTGAGGTTCTGTCTGCTCGAGCAAGAGACAAGGTAGTTACTGATCAGAAGGCTAATTTAGTCTTTTCTGGTACTATGTATTTGTTGTGGTTGATTTGTTATGGTTGGTCGCAGTGATCAGAAAACAAAATGAATAATTGAAATTTCTTAGTTAAATCATTTATACATTGCATGGATTAATTTCAAAGCGCTGTTCAGATTGACATTGCTTTGAAATTATGAAGCATTGTCTAAAGGACTTGAAGTAAATGGGAATATATCCGCAGATGTACACACACTCATCATTAATGACTGCAACAGTTGTCCATCGCTGGACACAAACACAAAAAATGGTGTATGAGTGGATTGTTTATTGGTGGTGGGTTTTTTTGTATGTGAATATTTATTTGCCAAATTTTTTGGGGGGTCATTATTTTTTTGTTTTAATATTTATTCTCAGACAGAAGTGTGATGGACGTGGTTTATTGTCTCCTCCAAATTACAAACGTCCAGACTGTCACCACTCTGACTCGCACAGTCTAGTGAAGGGAGAGAAAATACTGGCAACTGGGATTCGAACCAGTCCGCTCAGATTCTCTCGCTTCCTAGGTGGACGTGTTAGCACAAAGCCAATACTCGTCTTTTGTTCCACCATCATGTATTGGTTCATCTGTTTAAACTGGAACAAAAATTATATTTGATAACTTGGTACTGTGCAAGGTTAACTAATACAATAGGATTTTCTGTTTATCTGTGTACTTTTTATTTTGGGGGTAATTCAGAACTTTATATATAATTAAGTTATATTGCATCGATCTTGAATTGCCCACATATTACAGTAGCTTCCCTTTAACAGAGGCGTATGCATTGTGTACACAGATGCAGTTGTAAGTTATGTTTTTTGTGTGTGAGAGGTGGAACCCATGATGACAAATATGCTCCCTCTACTGACACTGATGAGGATTAGCGCCTCATGCATGTCTGAGGTTCCTGTGAATGTTGTGACTGCATCTGCTGCTTTTAGGCTGCTGCACATTGCTACAGTTCCCTCAGTGTGTGGTTTGAATTGGGAGATGAGCGATGACATGATGGCGACAGTGAACGCTCTGTGTGTGTGTAGGTTGACGACAGCAAGAAGCTGGGTGAGTGGGCAGGACTGTGCAAGATCGACAAAGAGGGCAAGGCCCGCAAGGTCAACGGCTGTGGGGTGGTGGTCGTCAAGGTACGCCTGTGGGCGGGGTGGTTCGCTTGATTTCGTATGCCCCCTCACTTTTTGTCTTCACTGAAACCAAAGAATTGTATGCCCCCTCAGATCCCCATTTTTCTTGTCTGTTACTTCCCCTGAAACCCCAGTCGAGCAGTTTGAGGTGTTCATAAATAGTTCTTCTGTGTAGATTACAGATACTTGCTGTCAGTGCTGGTCCTACGCATGACAGGAGAGGCAAATATTTTACTAGTTTCATAAATTGTTCTTTTCTACAATGTTCCCGAGATTATTTGTAAGTTCTTGAAGAAAAATATGTTGTTTTCAATAGTTAGTTTTGTGAGTTTGATCATGTGGAGATTCTTGTTCCTGTGTGTTTCCATCATTGATTGTCAAGAAGTGGTTCAGTCTGTCTATCAGGACTAAACCCATGCCATTCCAGAAGATGAACATTAACATTGCTGGTTTATTTGTTTTTCACTCTGTTGCAGGACTACGGCAAGGAAACACAGGCCCTCGATGTTCTGAATGAATACTTCCGCTCCAAGAAGTGAAAAGTTTGAATAAACTGAATGTAGGAATACTGTTGTACGAGTGTCTCTGAGAGAGAATTCTGTGAGTGAATGCTGGGGTGTGGATTTGGGGAAGGGAAGAGAATTTTGTCCATGAAATTTTGAGGTCTAGAGGGTGCTTGGCAAGCTGAAGCTGTTCAGGGTAAGATCGAAAAACTGGGTTCCTATGTGTTGATTGCGCTTGATGCATGTAAAAGAACCTACAGCAATAAGAGAATTGCCCCTGGCAAAATTCTATAGAAAAATCTTCTTTGAAAGGAAAACAAACTTACTTGCAGACAGAAAAAAGGTGGTGGTGCACTGAAGTGACGCTCTCCCGGAGGAGAGCCGCGCAAATGTCACACACACAGAAATCTGTTGTGGCAAAAGAAAAATACAATACATTAATACAATAACTTCATGTGTTGTGGAGGTGATGGTTTGAAGTGAGTGGTGCTGAAATTTTCATTCAACCTCCAAGACCAGCAGAGGCAAATATCCAACTTCATTTCAAGTCTGTGGGATTACTTTTCAGAAGAACTTGCCTTCAATACAATCATACATTCAAATGTTATTGAATTACTCTGTATTTTATTTCTTTTTGTCACAACATTTTTTAGTCAGATATTCAAGATTTTTCTGCAGAATTTTTCAAATGACCACACTTTGTTTCCATGGGTTCTTTTTTATGTGCATAATGCACACAGTGCCTCAGTTCCTATCTTATCCTGGTCCATGGGGTCTGAACCAGTGGACCCTGGCTTCCTTGTTGGGTGCATTAACTCTGCCACCAGTGGCTCCACATGTCAAGAAACGGTGAAAACAAAAAAGCAAGATGGTTCACTTTCTGTGAGAGTGCGTCAGGTGCCATGAGCAAGTGGGTTGTATCCTCTTGTCCTTCCATGGACAATATATTATGGATGCAGCAGCTGAGTGTTCACAGCACAGATTTGTGCTGCTGTCCTTGACGGTGGTGATGGTGACGATAATTGTAACATTAAAAGGGGTGTGGGTGGGGGATGAGGAAAATGGAGGCGAGGCATTGAACGTGAAAACAAAACTGAAAAAACTTTTAAAAGAAAACAAAACACTTGCGGTGGAGTATACAATAATATATTTAAAAAAAAAAAAAAAAATCTGGACTGTCCCATGACAATAGAAAAAGTAAATAGAAAAACGGTTGTTGTTGGGAATTGTAGCGTTTAATTTTTAAGTACACACGCATGCCTAAAAATAAAGTATACCTATGTCCCAAAACGGGTCAAGTGCTAGCACATCATGCACTCCCACAAACACATGCATGCACATGCAACGCAAGTGAGAACACCACATGGAATTGCACAGGTGTATCTATAAACAAGGAGACGAATTTGAGATTACAGCATGACTGGATAAAGGGAGTGTACTGAGGGACACGGACACACACTTAGGTTTATTGTGTGGAAATACAACAAAGCGGAGGGGATTAATTTTGCTGTTACACCACTTGCCTTCCACTTCCTGCTTTTTACTTGAGTGCAACTGAGATTTTTCTTTCGTTACTCCCTTTACAGACGGGAGATGGTGGGGGTAAAGAACATTGGATAAGGATGAGGTTGGGAAGAGCGTGGGCTGATGTTTGAAGGTGGGGGTGGGGAGAGGGGGCGGGGTTGGGCAGCATTGACGAGCCAGTGCAAGGGACGTGACCCTGAATGAGACTAAGGGCATTGAGTGACACACGAAAGCGCACTATCACATTAAGGCCTCCCATAGTCCCCTAAATTTTCAGATGATTCTCAGTCCCACGGAGCTGAATACAATTGAGCTCGATGGATTTTCTTCTGAAAATTAGGCTCACAGTATCTCTCCCAACAAAGCATGCGTGGTCCCGCGCACGCGCGAACACACACACACACTCCTATTCCATTCTCCGCTGTATCTCTCACACTCTGGCTTTTCCCACCCTTCTTAAGGGATTTAGAAGGTGGCAAAATGGTTAAGACGCTCAGCTGCCAATACAGAGATTCCTCCGTGAGGGTGTGGGTTCGAATCCCGCCGCTCTCGCCCTTTCTCCCAAGTTCAGTTAACTGGAAGAAATCAAACTGATGCCGGAGACGATAAACCGAGGTCCCGTGTGCATAACGCACTTGACGCATTGAAAAACAACCCATGGCAACGTGAGTGTTGTCCTCTTGCAAAATTATGAAAAACTAAATCCATTCTGACAGGTTCATAAATACATGCACGCACTCGAGGCCTGACAAGCACGTTGGGTTATGCTGCTTAGAGGCTTCTGCCTAGCACATGCGTAGCGAATATGGTTTTGTCCGAACGCAGTAACGCCGCCTTGAGAAACTGAAACAATATATTCATTAATTCATTTCTTTCTTGTGATGTGTTCAGAACGTAGGGTATGAAAACGGGTAAAATCATTCTGAACTTAAACCCTTTCACCGCCAGTCAGTTGAGAGTGCAAATTAACCTTGTGCAGGAACTACAGAACAAATGGTGTCTAAGAATAGCTGGGGATTCATTCCCCTGTGATGTGCAGGGGGGAAAAAAAAAAGGCCAATCCTACCACTGCAAATTAAGAACATTAGGTTAATGCACAAAACACCCATCATCTGGTTGCATTCCAATGACATGGGTGCTTTACCTAGCTTGGTGCCGAAATGCGACCATGGCGGTGAATTAAACACTCTTAAAGATAGGCTGCAGATTCAGTGCTTCATTTAAACAAAACGCATTCACAAAGGGAATATAGAAATGAACGTAGTTGGATATTTTCATTCAAAAATATATTCCAAACAGAAGATTTTGTTATTGAGGATAAAACCAAACTTTAAAAATACACAAAACAAACATAGCTAGATTTTGACTGAGAACTGTTGATATGCCAATATAAGATGGTTTGAGACTGGCATATCAACAGAATCACGATTCCTGTCGACTGTAACTTTACTACAGATGTTGAAAACCATTGTGTATTTCATCGTAAATCTTATGATTACATCTGCTAAAAAAAACAACAACAACCAACAGCAACAGCAGCAACAACAAAAAAAAACCGAAAAAACCCATGCATCTGTTTTTTAAGAAAGATGTGGTAAAAAAAAAAAAAAAGGAAAAGATTTCATATTATTAATGGTGATATTGCGTCGAGTGACTTGATGAAGGTATAAAATCATTGTCTAAATATATTTTGAAGTTTGGGGATTTTCGAACAAAGATAAAAGCATGTAAGATGTGTGTGAAGCATAATCTTTGTTGTGATTGTCATGCGTTATGGGAAAAGAAGAAGACGACGAAGAAAAGCCAGTCGCATTGTTGTTTTGGAACGGAAAATTCAAAGGGAAGTAATTATCCCGGCATGTCAGGCTTTTGAACATGACCTGTCAGTAGGTTATTTCCCTTGCACCAGTTTTTTGGGTTTTTTAAAAATTTTTATGGCTTCTGACAACGGGGAAGTTTTATTTCCTTTTCCTTCACGTTTCTTTTCCTTCTCAGCAGGTTCCCCCCTCACAACAACCCACATATTCTCTCTCTCTCTCTCTCTCTCTCTCTCTCTCTCTCTCTCAATCAAACTCCAGTCTGGTCACGTCTACAATTCTGTATACTTACATGTATTACAAATTGTGAACCACCCTCACCCAACTCTTTTTTTTTTCCCCACACTGACATATCTTTACATCTCTGTCTGTCTCTGTCCCTCTCTCCCCTCTGTCTCTCCCTCTCTCTTTCACATAATGTGTCTATCTGTCCATGTCCCTATTAGCCGTCGCCTTATTTGCTGTCTTTTATGTCTTACATCTGTGTTTAAAATTTTATCATTACTTTTCTGTGTTAATTTCATTTGAATCATTCATGTGTAGCATTCATGCTAGGGTTTTGTTGTTGTTTATCCCTTGGTGTGTGTGTGTGTGTGTGTGTGTGTGTGTGTGTGTGTGTGTGTGTGTGTGTGTGTGCGTGCGTGCGTGTGTGTGTTACTCGCTTCCGTTCCGTACAGATGTGAGCGATGTTGTGTCTCTCAGTTTGACGCTGTGTTATACTCGTACATTATACATGTATTAAGTATAACTACATTTATATGCGTACATGTTTGTGTGTCTCTTAGAACAACGGCAGATGTGTAAGTCGGCCAAACTGCTATTATCTTCACCGTTGGAAAATAAAGACTCATTCATTCATTCATTCATTCATTCATTCATTCATTCATTCATTCATTCATTTTCATTCATTCATTCATTCATTCATTCATTCATTCATTTTCTCTCTCTCTCTCTCTCTCTCTCTCTCTCTCTCTCTCTCTCTCTCTCTCTCTCTCTCTCTCTCTCTCTCTCCTTTTCTTTTCTTTAATATTTACTATATAATGCCTGAAGGGCAGACAGTTCTTTGGTTCGCCCCTTCTCTCCATCTTCAAACATATAGTTTCCTTGCAGCAATGTCATTCTTCTTCGTTTTTAAACTTTTTATTGATAAATAATTATGATTGCAGTGCACGCCCATATGTGTGTGTGTGTGTGTGTGTACGTGTGTCAGTCTGTGCGTGTGTGTGCGCTTGGCTAATGTATATTGTTAAAAAAGGAAAAACAAAGAAGGCAAGGCCGTCTGGACTCACCTGTGTGCGCACTGTATCCCATAAAGGAATCATGACTAGAAGAAAAATAGAGAAAAAAAAATCATTAAACATATGTTTTGCATTACACAAGTGGGTAGAAAATAGAAGTGTAACATCGGATTATTAATCTGTTTTCGTAAACAAAACAAAACAAAAAACAACAAAAAAAAAAAACAAAACAAAAAAACAGGGAGTGAGTTCACAAGAAAGGTGACAATATTTTGAATCAATGATGTATTTCCGCTGTAGCGATGTATCCAATTATCTCTTTATCCATACATCCGTTTGTTTCCGTATTCACGATCCCTCCCCTCCCCCCCCCCCCTCCTCACCCTTCCCCCCCCCACCCCCCACCCCCTCCCCCGCCACAAACAACTTCTTCCTGACATTTACAGCGTTTAACCAACCATTTCCACTTGTATTGAGAGAATGGCAGAGTGGAAGCGCGATTAAATTAATGGTTAAAGTGGGAACAGGGTCAAAAAGGTTAAAATGGAAGCGGGGTCAGAAGGTTAAAGTGGGTGCGGACTCAATAGGTTAAAATGGAAACGGCGGGGTGGAAGGGTTAAAATGGGTTGCGGGGTCAAAGGGTCACAGGAAGAATTGGAGGGGGTTCGGGGAGGGAGGGGGGTTGGGGGGGGGGGGGGGGGGGTGTGAGAGAGATGTAGGTACCATGGAGGCAAAAGAGTGGGGATGGAAGTGGTGGGCGACGAGAATGAGAAGTATGGGTGATGACAGGGGGTTGGGGGGGGGGGGGGGGGGGGGGGGGGGGGGGGGGAGAGAGGAGGGGAAGACCTTGAGGCGTGAGGATCATCACTCGCACGGTAATGCAAGGGACGTGATTCTGAATGACAATCACGGGTGACTGAGCGACGCAGCATCTAATGAAGGCGAAGTGTGATCACACTGTAGGTTACCCCTCCCACTCCCCCTCCCACCTCCCAGCCACCGCCGCCCCCACCCCCCACACCCCCCTCCCCTGCAAAAAAAAACAACAACAAAAGAAAACACAAAACACACACACAAAAAACACACAACATTTTCTGTCCATCATTGCCTGGAATGCACACACACACACACACACACACACACACACACACACACACACACACACACACACACACACACACACACACACACACACAGAGAACACTGAACACTATAATGCCATTAGCTGTAAAGTTATAGTGATATGGAAGGTACTAATCAAAACAAAATGGTGCAAAACAGATAAAATGGAACAGAAAGGAAAATCAGTACAGAATTGAGTTGTAGTTTCAGTAGCTCAAGGAGGCGTCACTGCGTTCGGACAAATCCATATACGCTACACCACATCTGCCAAGCAGATGCCTGACCAGCAGCGTAACCTAACGCGCTTAGTCAGGCCTTGAGAAAAAAAAAGGGTCAATAAATAATAGATAAATACAAAAAAAAAAGAACTACTACTACTAATAATAATATGTATAAGGCGCAAAAACTTGATGAAGTCAGCTTTTAGCGTATATAAATAAATAAATAAATAATAATTTTATATTAAAAAAAAGTAGTAATAATAATAATAATAATAATAATAATAAATAAATAAATAAATAAATAAGACAACAATGATGATAGATAAGCAAATAAATGTAAAACATGGAGACACACACTCACACATACACCCACATATGCATAACAGATATGCACCAAGCCTGCAGTTTCACAGATATGAAAGCACAGTCAAATACACATAAACGCACATGAGCCCCAACACACACACACACACACACACACACACACACTACCCTGCACCTCCTCTACCCCCCTCCTCCACACACACATTTTTAGGCTGCGTATCGCAGCTTCCACGGCACACACACACACACACACACACACACAGATGAACCCTTACTTGTACAAGCACACACACATACGCCCACATCCCCCACCCCCAACCCCACTCACATAATATACAAAGATATATATGTGCACACCCGCACGTTCCAATAATCCGTTGCTCCCACAGTGTAGGCATGCATACACACACATACCTCATCATCTACCCTATTCCATTTTCAATTTTCTGTATGAGGTTCACTGAGTCGGTTAGAATCATGGCATGTTGGTTTCCGGGCATATGGATGGACGATAGCCACTGGAGGGCATGTGTCACAGCTTCAACTTCCATCGTTAAGCTGGAGGTTGTGGCTTTGTAGGCAGCATTCTCTTCCCTAATTGTTTTTCCATTAATTTGTTTCGCAGTGAATCCCCAACCGGATTGGTCTTTGGTGACTGAGCCATCTGTGTATATGATGATGTCCTCTTCTTTACCGTTTCCTTCTATGAGTAGCTTCACTTCCGCATCAGTTTTGCCCTCTGGCCATTCCCGACAATGTCTTCCTAGAATGGGTGAAATGGCCGTGTTGAATAGATGGTTGAGGTTTTCGGGGTTTTTCTCCCATTCTTTTGTTTCTTTCAGGTCTTGTAGTCGGCATACTAGCTGGATTGTGTCTTCTGCTTGCCCCATCCATGATCTTTCTCGTCCTAGACGGCTACCTTTTGGTTCTTTGACTGCGTCATGCAATGGGTTTTGAGTGTTTTCTAATGCTTTGAAGTAGGTCTTAACCTGTTCTAACCTGTTTCTGGCCTGCACTGAAGGAAGGTCAAGCAGGTATCGCATGGTTTCCGTGGGCGTGTCTTTTGTTGTTCCAAGGATCAGCCTCATAGCTTCATTTTGAACTCTTTCTAATTTTAGGAGGTTGCTTTGATATGGTGTTGTTAGCCCAAGTCCGTAGTCGATCACACTGAGGACGAGTGATTGGTATAGCAGGAAGAGGTGGCGTTGTTCAATACCTTTGGTTGCCATTGCTTTTAAGACTGAAAGGCCCTTATTGCAGAATTGAAACAACATAAACTAAATAAGAGAATTGCGACACTTTGGCACTTGGTCATTAGAGACAGAGAGAGAGCTTCATCTTTCTTCATCTTTTCCGACATTCCCTGTGCTGAGCAGTGCATTTATCTATCTCGCCATATGTTTTTTCTTTGTTGTTCTCGTCCGTGACGGAGGTTCCTGCTTTACGTCAGCTCTTTTGTTTTCAACTGACTTCTAAAGGGACAAGTAACCCTGTGCCCCGTTCATGACCCTCACCCCTACCCCTTCCACGGCCCCCCAGCCCTCCCCCCGCTCCCCTCTTTTCTCACGTCTTCTTATCAATCCTGAGTGATGGGAGCGTGTTGTTCCGAGGCATCGCACGGTCGGCGACTGAGTAGGGTGTGTGTGTGTACATGTGTGTGTGTGTGTGTGTGTGTGTGTGTGTGTGTGTGTGTGTGTAGTGTGTGTGTGTTTGTGTAGTGTGTTTGTGTGTGTGTGTGTGTGTGTGTGTGTGTGTGTGTCTGTGTGTGTGTGTGTGTGTGTGTGTGCGCGTATGTGTGTATGTGTGTGTAGTGTATGTGTGTGTGTGTGCGTGTGTGTGTGTGTGTGTGTGTGTGGGGGGGGGGGTGAGTGTGTGTGTGTGTGTGTGTGCGCGCGCGTGCGTGCGTGCGCGCGCGCGTGTGTGTGTGTTCGTTCCAGCTTTAGTCGGTGTACAACCCCCACCCACCCTCTCTCCCCACCCCCACACCCACCCCACTTCCAAACAGGACCATTGGCACCATACAGCCACTGCTGACTATACTACTCCTCTGCACGAATTGCACCGTCCCCTCTGAACGCCCTCTTATCTGGAAACACAGAACCTGACACCCAACAGTCTCCCCACCCACCCCGTCCCCCCACTCCCTCCATTCGTCCTCTCTTCATCCCCAGCCCCCCAGGCCCTCCCCACCCCCACCCCCCACTTCCCTCCGTCCTCAGACACACCAGTTTGCTGCTGTAGGCCCACTACACTGCAAAGTCAGTTCTGAAACGACTGGAGATTTGATGCCATCAGCCACAGTTCCACTCCCAAGGTTCAGCCCCACACCCCCACCCCACCTCTGAAATCAATGGCACCACACACACACACACACACACGCACACACGCACGCACGCACGCACACACACACACACACGTATTCTCTCTCTCTCTCTCTCTCTCTCTCTCTCTCTCTCTCTCTCTCTCTCTCTCTCTCTCTCTCTCTCTCTCTCTCTCTCTCGGGGTGCTGTAAAAGTGGTGCCAGAAAATGTCATCTGATAAGAAACGCTTTGTAGACTCTGCATCGGTTCCACGGTTTGCTGTGTCAACACACACACACAGATACACAGACACACACACACACACACACACACACACACACACACACACACACACACAAAGACACACACACACACACACACACACACACACACACACACACACACACACACACACACAAGCGTGTACACGCACACACATGCATACCCACAACACACACACACACACACACACACACACACACACACAAGGGTTACGAGAGAGAGGGGGGGTCGGGGGCTAGCGGTCTGTGTGTCTGTGTGTTCTTATACGTGTATGTGTTTGTTGTATCTTTTTGTGTGTGTGTGTGTGTGTGTGTGTTCTCGTGTTTACGTGTATACGTGTGCGTGCATAAGTGCATGCGTGCGTGCGTGTCTCTGAGAGAGAGAGAGAGAGAGAGAGAGAGAGAGAGAGAGAGGCGGACAGCTTTATCCCGCCCCTAATATAACCATCTCCTATCTACACAGACAGTAAGCCCCACTGTACCAACACACCCACAGCGGTCTGCAAGAGGTGAAATCTATGGACATCAGTGTCTGGAACCCAGCTATCTGCTTCAGTCCACTGAGCAGGCTGCTCATCTGACTGACACTGTCACGGACAAGGAGGGTTGTGCGTGCGTGTGTGTGAACGCTGCCACTTTTGGTTGACCCCTCTCCTTGTAGCTCTTCCGCGTGCTCCATGTAGCCAAGGAAGTGTATGGAATGCACGTGTTGCACTAGAAAACATGACGTGCATATTTCTAATTTGTGAGTTATAGAAAGTTTTCTCCTTTTGGAAAACCAGCACCATTAGTCAGTGGAGCAGGACACTCGGCCAGGTCAAGTGTAGGGTCCTATGGAGAGAGACGCTCAGCCGGTATTTTGGCCGGATCTCAGAAACCGTTGAGGTATTCATTCATTTATCTTAGTCGTTGCATTGATAAAATGATCTTACAGTTTGTAGTATTTGTTGTACAGCCGTCCGAAAATATACGTACCTGTATTATTAGTCGCTTTTGCTCTTCATGTGTTACCTGAATTTTTTACTGTCTGACGTTACATGTGCTTAATCTCTCATTTTCGTCGTAGAGTTATTTCCTAGTCTGGAACGTTACCAGTTTGCTTGAAACTGACACTTGGTTTTTTGCTTGAGTGTTTATTCTCTAATTCGGTATTACTTTCACCGTATTAGTTTCAAATTACCTCATGTATTCTGTTTAATGTGCTAGAATTACTATTTCTCCCAGTTCTGAATGTGGAAACAGTGAAGTAAGGTCTAGCCTACATTTGTTTGTGAGATTATTTTCCGTGGATTTGTAAACTACTTCGGGAATTAATATTTCGTAGAAAGACTGAAAAACCATTCAGTTTGTTCAGATTGCTTTGCCAGTAAACCATGATAGGATTTAAGGGGAGTGAATGAGTCACTGTCCATAATGTAACGTAGTGCTATTGTGATTCCCCTTCCGCCCCGAGATGGTGGGCGGCGGCGGAATCCTACCAAAATCGTGGATAATTCACCAGAACTTAGCCGCAGATTCTAGGTTTTTGTCTAGGGAACTCCATTCTTCCTGTGTGGAGACCCGACTTCATCCCCGCTGTTTGAGTGGCCGTCTTCCGCCTGGGGAGCTCGAGCGTCGCTAGTGGACGTGTTTCCCCAAGAACGACACCAGAGTCCACCTTCCAGGACAACGAACTGCAAACTGTGTGGTGCCAGTTTCTATCCCCCCCCCCGCCCCCCCCAAGCTGAGTATTACTGGAAAAAAAGACAAACTGTCACAGAAGAGGGTGACGAAGGGAAAATTGTGGGTGTTCCTCATGTGGAAGAGGAAAACGAACAGACTTCTTTTCTTTGTGGTGCCTAATTGTTAAGCATTGTATCGTGTCTGATTTGTTAAAAGTATTTGGAGTAAATGTTTTGTATCTGTTTATTCAAGGCTTTTGTTTGGATAAAGGTGAGAGAGCGTGAGAGAGTTGGCCATAACTTTAGTTTGAAAAGTTGCACGCGACAGACACAATGATAATATTATGCCGGTCTGGAAAAGATTGCCCATCAATTGGCATATAAAGTATGGCAGATTAACGGTGGACATGTCTCAGTGGAACTCAACTATCTGCTTCAATCCACTGTGCAGGCTGCTTCTTGATCTGACTGACACGATGATAATAATTATGTCTGGAGAAGATTGTCCAGTTGTCACAGAAAGTATGGCAGCTTCATAGCTAGATGTGCAGCCGCTGCAGGTATACAGTGAGGGAGAGGTGGGGGGGAGGGAGTGAGAGAGAGAGAGAGAGACAGACAGACAGGAGAGAGAGAGAGGGAGAGACAGACAGGGACAGAGACAAAAACAGAGAGAGACAGCGACAGAGACAGAGACAAAAAGAGACAGAGAAAGAGAGAAAGAAAGAAAGACATCGACAGAGACAGAGACAGATAACTTTAGCCCCTAACCATCTCCTATCTACACAGACAGTAAGCCCCACTGTACCAACACACCCACAGCGGTCTGAGAGAGGTGAAATCTATGGACATCAGTGTCTGGAACCCAGCTATCTGCTTCAATCCACTGAGCAGGCTGCTCATCCGAGCTGACTGACACAATGATAACACTATGCCAGTCTGGAAAAAGATTGTCCATCAAATGGTATATAAAGTATGGCAGATTAACGCTGGACATGTCTCGAACTCAACTATCTGCTTCAATCCACTGTGCAGGCTGCTGCTCGATCTGACTGACACGATGATAATAATTATGTCTGGAGAAGATTGTCCAGTTGTCATAGATAGTATGGCAGCTTAATGTGCAGCCACTGCAGGTATACAGTGAGGGAGAGAAGGTGGGGGTGGGGGGAGTGAGGGATAGAGAGAGAGGGAGACAGATAGACAGACAGGTGAGAGAGAGAGACGGAGAGAGAGACAGACATACATACAGACAGACAGAGACAGAGAGACAGAGACAAAGACAGAGAGAGACAGCGACAGAGACAGAGACAATATAATAGATAGAGACAAAAAGAGACAGAGGCAGAGAGAAAGACACAGAGACAGAGACAGCGACAGAGACAGAGACAGATATGGCAGATTAACGGTGGACATGTCTGGAACCCAACTATCTGCTTCAATCCACTGTGCAGGCTGCTTCTTGATCTGACTGACACGATGATGATAATTATGTCTGGAGAAGATTGTCCGGTTGTCATAGAAAGTTTGGCAGCTGCAGGTATACAGTGAGGGAGAGAAGGTGGGGGGTGGGGGGGAGTGAAGGATAGAGAGAGAGGGAGAGAGACAGACATACAGACAGACAGACGGACACAGAGAGACATAGACAAAGACAGAGAGAGACAGCGACAGAGACAGAGACAACATAAGAGACAGAGGCAGAGAGAAAGACACAGAGACAGAGACAGCGACAGAGACAGAGACAGATAACTTTAACCCCTAACCATCTCCTATCTACACAGACAGTAAGCCCCTCTGTACCAACACACCCACAGCGGTCTGCAAGAGGTGAAATCTATGGACATCAGTGTCTGGAACCCAACTATCTGCTTCAGTCCACTGAGCAGACTCCTCATCTGACTGACACAATGATAATATTGTGCCGGTCTGGAAAAAGATTGCCCATCAATTGGCATATAAAGTATGGCAGATTAACGGTGGACATGTCTCAGTGGAACTCAACTATCTGCTTCAATCCACTGTGCAGGCTGCTTCTTGATCTGACTGACACGATGATGATAATTATGTCTGGAGAAGATTGTCCGGTTGTCATAGAAAGTATGACAGCTTAATGTGCAGCCACTGCAGGTATACAGTGAGGGAGAGAAGGTGGGGGTGGGGGGAGTGAGGGATAGAGAGAGAGGGAGACAGATAGACAGACAGGTGAGAGAGAGAGACGGAGAGAGAGACAGACATACATACAGACAGACAGAGACAGAGACAAAAACAGAGAGAGACAGCGACAGAGACAAAGACAATATAATAGATAGAGACAAAAAGAGACAGAGGCAGAGAGAAAGACACAGAGACAGAGACAGCGACAGAGACAGAGACAGATATGGCAGATTAACGGTGGACATGTCTGGAACCCAACTATCTGCTTCAATCCACTGTGCAGGCTGCTTCTTGATCTGACTGACACGATGATGATAATTATGTCTGGAGAAGATTGTCCAGTTGTCATAGAAAGTATGACAGCTTCATAGCTAGATGTGCAGTGGCAGGGTAGACAAACAGAGAGAGACAGAGACAAAAACAGAGAGAGACAGTGACAGAGACAGAGACAATAACGGAGACAGAGACACCGAAAAAGAGACAGAGGCAGAGAGAAAGAGACAGAGACAGATAACTTTAGCCCCTAACCATTTCCTACACAGGGGAGAGACATACAGACAGACAGATAAGACAGGGGAGAGAGAGAGAGAGAGAGAGAGAGAGAGAGACAGGCAGACAGACAGACAGACAGACAGACAGGCAGAGACAGTGACAGATAGACAGACAGACAGACAGACAGAGAGCGACTCTTTCACCATGTTTCCCAAACTCTTAACCAATTCTAGTCACGGTATCTACTATGACTTTATCACGGACGTTAATTCAATGATATTTGAAAGTCATCGCCACGACCAGTTTCACAGTTCGTTGGCTGGCAAAACTGTAGCTGTGGCGATTTAGTGGAACAAAATAACGCAGACTGAAGCGCTATGTAACACTTAAGATGGGGGGGCTTTTAGGGTCGACAGGCACGCGCTGGTATAAAAATCCGACTTTTCTCTTTGTCACTGTCTTTCTGTCTGTCTGTCTGTCTGTCTTGTCTGTTTGCATGTCTCTCTGCCTCTATGTCTCTCCCACTCTCGAATTTCTCTGCCTGTGTGTGTGTGTGTGTGTCTGTCTGTCTCT